>NC_067151.1:58949984-58972343 GCF_903995435.1 Acomys russatus
GGTGGCACACGCCTTTAAGCCCAGCACTTGGGAGGCAGAAGCAGGCGGATCCCTGTGAGTTCGAGGTCAGCCTGGTCTACAGAGTGAGCCCAGGACAGCCAAGGCTACACAGAGAAACCCTGTCTTGGGGGAGAGGGGGAAGCATAGGTGAGCAAACAATGTGGGAGTCCTGAGTCTATTTTCTATGAATCTTAATTTCTACACCTATCTTAGTCTTGTTTAAAACCCTGTCACCTTATTTTTTTTTCCAGATTAATTTTCAGTTGTGTTTATTCTCTCATTTAGCCTGTCTGCTTAGTCTTTTATGTCTACAACCAATCATATATTTCTTTCTAAGAGCTATTTCTTTAAGAAGAAGATTTATTAAATTTTATGTGTTTATGTTTTACATGTATGTGCACCGTGTACCATACAGTATCTGCAGAGGCCAGGAGAGGCGTTGGATCCCCCTGGGACTGGCGTTACAGATAGTTGTGAGGCCCCACATGGGTGCTGGGAACGGAGTCCTCTGAAAGAGCAGTAAGTGCTCCTAACCGCTGAGCCATCTCGCCAGTCTCTCAAAAGAACTGCTTCTTCTTCTGTATTCTCTTTCTTCATGGTAGATTTTCTTTCTATTTTCTGTATAAATAGAAAGAGAGATATAGATAAAATAAACTTTGTTTAATCTGAGGATGCAATTACACCATCGTAAATATCTTATCCCTAAATTCCTTTTCTCTTTCGTCCAGGATCGAGTGTACATTTGGCCATGCTACCTCATGTATTGATTCCCTCGCCTGCTTCTTTAGCGTTGGCTGAAGGAGCGTGTTTATGGGTGGAGGAGTGAGTTGAGTGACTCAGGGTGAAGGTTTGTCTTCAATAGCACTTTCCTCTGATTACAGAGCTCAGCATGCTGACTGGTGTATCCATAGGGCATGCCTGCTTCTTGTGGGCCAGTAGAGAAGATGCAGGGTTAACAGCAAACAGTATCTCAACGGAATTCAAGCTTGCTAATCCTAGGATATTACGCAGCCCTGCCACTGTGTACACACTTGCTCAGAAATTCAATGTTGTAACAACAACGACGACAACAGATCTGACAACACTAGGCGGCAGATTGGAGCACTTCTCCCAGCTCACCTATCTGTCCTTAGGTGCTCAGGCCGAAGGCTTCTGTATAGTTGGGGGTTGCTGAGCCTGAGAAAACTCTAGAGTCAGGGGGAAGGAATTCATGACTCTGGATTCGGTGTTTGAGCACGGATGCGTTCACTTGTGGACTAGGTGATGAGTGTGGCTTGTGATGAGCAGCAGTTTTGCATGTGAACCATGGTTTCATCAGGTGAGGGTACCTCCAGCTTTCTGATAAAGGGGCGGGGGCGGGGGGAGGGGAGCAGAGGCTTTGGGGATCTTCAGGCTCAACTCCAGAAATCTCCCCATTTGGTTCTCAACTAAGTTCTCCGAGAATTTACTTTCTCATCAGTGAAATGCCAAAGGCATCCTTCATGGGGCTCTGGTGGAGATGAAGAGGCCACACTTTAAGGACGCCCCCAGCATAGCAGACACTCAGGATCGCAGCTTTCACTGCCATTTGTGGTCTTCTGTGACCCGGGAGCCGCGGAAGTGACTCTTAGGTAGCTCCACGTTCCTCTGTGACAGACGCACTGCCCCTTCAACACTGCAGTGCTTCACGGACGTTACGTGGTTCTTCGTTTCAAGCAACACTTCAAAATGCTTGCTTTTCTAATCGGAATTAGCTGGGGCTTTTGGATCATGACGTCAATCAGTTATAGCCCCCCCCCCCACCTCCCCCAAAGGAAGGGACAAAACGAGGCCACACGGGGGCGTTTTAGCTCAGCTCTTTTCTAGTTTGCAGAGATAAGGAGGACTCAGGCCAGGGTATGCCACTGTTTATGTTGCTCCGAGGCCGCACAGGTACCAGGCATTACAAGCTTTGCCATCTCTAAGCAGTTTGCACCGATGGAAGCCATGAGGTGCCTAAGTGTGTTAATGCTCATAGGCTGTAAGCCCTGGATGGATGGGGGAGAGGACAGGTGTTATTTCTGCTCTTGGGAGAAAATCAAACAAGGATTCACAGTGAGAAAGTGATAGATGTCTCTCTCTCAGGCCTCTCTTCCCGCTCACAGTGCGAGCGCTTACCTTAGGTGTCTGCGCGGGCAAGAACAGCATGCGGCAGTTGGGAATTCTGCCCATGCTTCGGCCTTCTTCCAAAGGTATTCTTGGGATGGAAGTTAATGGAGATAAGTGTGCAGGAGGCAGTGTGTGTACGGAAAATGCATTCCCTATCCCCAGGTAAGATGTGTTAGCGAGGCTCATAGATGGCTTCACCCTTTCTTGATGAAAAGATGTTTTTCAAAGGTTACTCTAGATTAGAGATTAAAGGCTGCCCCACTGTGGATAAACATCTCCACTTGAAAATGCAGGTCACGAGAATCCTCATTGCTGTGGGAAAGGTTTCACTGGATCCCCTGGGCCTGGCCTGGTGCTGGTCCCTTCAGCTGCTCCACAAGTGAACGCATCTCTTAGCTACGGTCTCCTAATATCTGTTCACTTTGCAGAGTCGCGTGTGCAAGAGGAGAGTCTGGTGTTAACGATCATTTGGTTCTCAGAATGAAAAGAATGGGAGAATGGGGTTTTTGCCTTTAAAGGAATTTAAGACTTCGTCTCTTCGTCTTTTTTTTTTTTTTTTTTTTTTAACCCTAACAGCCAAGAAAGGCAACACATGGCTAGGGATGCTGTTATCTATCCCTTTTGCACCTGAAATAACAATCTTAATTTTTGTCTCCTGAGTTCTCATGAACAAAATATGTATTGTTATGAAATATAGTGGGAGGGTCTAATAATTTTATAAAGAGATAAAATGCTTATATTTAATCTATTTAGTTCCTTCCTCTGTGTGACTCACTCAGTCATACTCAGGAAAGTGGTTTAGAACTCCTGAGGAATAAAAAAATAATAATTTTAAGCTAGATTTGGTGGCTCATGCCCTTAATTCCAGACCCTGGAAGAAGAGGCAGGCGGGCCTGGTTTACATAGTTCCAGGACTGCCAGGGCTACATAGTGAGACCCTGTCTCAAAATGGCAAATTAATAATAATAGTAATTTTTTGAGACTAAAGAAGGTTATGTTCACAATACATTTTGGGGGCAAAATTAACATATGCTAATAAGGACCGGGCATGGTGCTGCATGCCTTTAGTGCTAGCGCTTTATAGTCTGAGGCAGGAGGATCATAAGTTACAGGCCAGCCTTTGCCACATAGCAAAACTCGTCTCAAAACAGTAATAAAAAAATCTTACACACACACACACACAATAAATAAATAGATAAATAACAAATAAATAAATGCAACAAAGAGATGTTGCAAGAAGTTTGAAAGAAGGTGATCAGTAAAGTGAGAGAATCGTTGGGAAGCTCCAAGTGAGAGCAGCAAGGATTGATGACTCCATCGCTGAGCCAGCCTCCGTTTCTACTTCCTCCCTGCAAACAGCACTGATGAAACGTCCGTCTTTCCAAAGTCCCTGCCAGATTCACTGTGGGTGGAAAGGGGACATGTACGAGGACTTGGAGTCTCTGAAATGACCAACATTAAAAAAGCTCAGGTCATAAGCTGCCTGATATAATAGTCAGTTGGATTCTACAATCGAAATGAGCCAGTTGAAACACTTTAAAGAATTATGAAAAAGAGGTAGCCTGCCATCAGATAGCCAGCTTCTTTCCCAGGCCTTATGTGCTGCAGTTTGTTTAGTTTGTTTCTCTGAGAGCTGCTTTGAGGCAGAAGGACAGACTAAAAAAGTGGACTGATTTAGAACAGAGGTGATTTTTTTTAAAAAAAATCATTATTATGTTTCCAAAAAGTAAAAGATGCCTGGGCATTCTTACATGTATTTTTCAGCAATATCAGCTTTATCTGTGAGACAAGTACCAGGCATGTGCAGTGGCTGACCGCATAGAGAACCTCAGACGGTCCCTGCTTTCGTCAAGCACAGTACTTGGGATAAATGGAACAGGCTTGTGTTGAAAACTGTAAAGAACAGTACACGCTCACGCTGTTGTGAGCTAAGCATTGAGTGAGTGGGATGGAGCACGGCATCGGATACGGCGGTTTAGGCCGGATGCCTGGAACCAGTCGGTGACTGTCTCTGTCCTACAGCAAAGGAGGATCAGAGCTGCCGATCAGCTGGTCATCTTACAGAGAAGTTATACCGAACGCTCTTCTCTGAACCACGAAAGCCACGACTGGTATTTAAAGACAGAGCCAAGAGAGAAAGATAGAGTCAGAAGGAGATTTTAAAATGCTTCTCTGCTGGGCAGGGGCAATGGCTCAGTCAGTGAAGCGCTTTCTGTGCAGTCATGAGGGTCTGATGGGATCCCAGTACCTACATGAAAGCCCAACACAGAGGCCTGTATCATTCATAGTACTGGTGCGCAGGAGGTAGACACAGGCATCCCTGGAGCTCATTGGCCAACCAGCCTAGCCAGATCAATGAACTCCAAATTCAATGAGACACTCTGGATTAAAAAAAAAAAGGGGGGGGTGGAGGGGACCAGTGAGATGGCTCAACTGGTAAAGGCTCCTGCCACCAAGTCTCAGAAGTCACAATATAGGAGAGAACTGGTTTCTGCAAGTTGTCCTCTGACCTCCACAAGCACACTGTGACACACATGTACACTACACACACACACACACACACACACACACACACACACACACACTGTACACACTGTACACACAATATACTATTGGAGGAAAAGCTACAAGCTAAGGAACAAAAATACTTCAAAGAACAGAAAAAAGCGAGAAAGTGAATAGGATTTTTTGTTTTTCCTTACTCTCTCTCTCTCTGGTGATTCCAGAAGAAATAAAGCCTCTTAGAAACCTTAGTTTTGAGCTGGATGTGGTGGCGCACGCCTTTAATCCCAGTACTTGAGAGGCAGAGGCAGGTGGATCACTGTGAGTTCAAGGCCAGCCTGGTCTACAAAGCGAGTCTGGAACAGCCAAGGCTACACAGAGAAACCCTGTCTCAAAAAACTAAAAAAAAGAAAAGAAAAGAAAAGAAAGAAACCTTAGTTTTATCCCAAGGAGATGCACTTTTGACATCTTGCCTCTGAACTATGAGTTGATACACTCTTGTTGTTTTCCATTAAGAATGCAGCAAGAGGAAACTAATAGAAGGGTATTGAAGAAGAGAAAGAAAAATCAATGTCTGCCTTGTGGAGAAAATGGCTCTCAAATCACTTATTAAAGGTGGCAGAGATAACCCTGGAATAATTGTATATGCTTATAGCCCGAACAACTTGAGAAGCTGAGACAGGAGGAGTATTTGAGCTTAGTAGTTTGAGAGCAGCCTGGACAACATAGAAACAGTTCATCTTTTTTTTTTTTTTTAATTATTCATATTACATCTGGATTGTTATCCCCTCACTTGTATCTTCCCATTCCCCCTCCCTCCCTCTTTCATCCTATTCCCCTCCCCCAGGCCTGTGACAGAAGGGGACCTCCTCCCCCACCATATGATCACAGCCTATCAGGTCTCATCCTGGTAGCCTGCTTCCCCTTCCTCTGAGTACCACCAGGCCTCCCCACCAAGAAGAAGTGGTCAAATATGGAACACCAGAGTTCATGTCAGAGTCAGTCCCCACTCTCCACACAACTGTGGAGAATGAGCTGCCCATTGGCTAGATCTGAATATCGGGTCTAGGTTTGCTTCATGCATTGTCCTTGGTTGACACAGTAGTTTGTGTATGCTCCCCTGGGTCTAGTTCCGCCAGCCCTGACAGTCTTCCTGTAGGGTTCCAGGACCCTCTGGGTCCTTCTGTTTCCCCATTCTCCCATATCTCTCTCATCTGGAGTCCAATAGCAAATCCCAGCATCTGTCCCAATCCCCTGCTGAGTGAAGACTCTTAAAGGACATCCATGTTTGGCTAGTGTCCAATTATAAGTGAGTATACACCATGTGTATCTTTCTGGGTCTGGATTAGCTCACTCAGAATGATCGTTTCTAGTTGCATCCATTTGCCTACAAGAAACAGCTCATCTTAAAACAAAACAAAGCAAGAGCTGGGTGTGTTAGCCTGTGCTTGTAATCACAGCATTTGGGAGGCTGGGGCAGGATTATAGAGTTGAGGCCAAGCTGAGCTACGTAACAAGACGCTATCTCAAAAAGGCAAAAACAAGGGGCCTGGAGGTGTGACTCCGTGTTTAACTACGCTTGCTTCACAACTGTGGAGGCCTGAGTACAGATCTCATGCTGCAAGCCAATGTGCTTTTATGTATGCCTGTAACCCGAGTGAGGTAAGATGTGGAGACAGGAGGGGCACCAGGGCTTGCTGGCTGACAGCCTGGCTGAAAAGTGTGAATTCCAGGTTCAGGGAGAGACCCCGCCTCAAAGGACTAAAACAGAGAGTGATAGAGAGTACACCTGATGCCCTCCACTGGTGGATGCACACAAGCAGACAGGTGTGCACAGTCCTAAACACACACACACCACACTCATGCTCCTCCCACATACGTTGGTACAAAGCTTACCTAGCATGCGTGTAGCCTGGGGTTCCATCTCTAACCTCACGTAGAAATAGAGGACGATGCTGTAATACCAGCACTTGGGTGGAGCGAGTAGGAGGATTAGAAGCAGCAATTACACACACATACGCACGCACGCACGCACGCACGCACGCACGCACACACACTTACAGCCTTTAGTTCATGTGTCCCTCAGAAACTGAGCATAAATAACTAGTCCAGTCGTTCCACCAGTGACTATAGCTAGTTCACTGACTTGTCAAATGGCCTCTGACATGATGGCAGCTGATGCTTATGAAGACTTACTGCAGCACGGGCACGGTGTGCGAGGTGTCGCTGCGTTATCTCAGCCATCCCGGGCTGTATGGCATGTTACGATTTGTAATTGTTCTGAGGCCTAGATTTATCTGGCAAGCAAATACGGCAGTACTGAAGAAGAGGCCAGAACTGGAAAACCCAGTCGGGACACAGCACCCTGACAACAGCAGCTGATAAGAGCCTAGAAGGGAGTAGCCACACTGGGCGTGGCAGGAGCAAACAGATTACACAGACAGCCTGCTGCCTAGTAATCAGGAATCCTGTGTGGAGACTAAACTCCCCTCTCGTACTCAGTTCCCCTCCCTGTGATTAAGGCGCTATGGTTCACTGAGTTTAGGGTTTCTAATTAGAATTGGAAGAAGGGCAGCAATCAGGTAAACTGCTCAGTAGTGCGGCTCAAATGGGTCCTGCCATAGTTAGGTAGAGCTTCTCTTTAATATGGCTTTTTCAATGACGAGAGTTGTCTTTCCTGCCTAAGTCCAAGGACGTCAACAAGAAGTAGACCGTTCCTGGGCTGCACCAAGGGGTGGCAGGGGCTCAGTGGTAGAGCAGTTCCTTGCTTAGCGTGAGCAAGGCCTTGGCACTGCAAGAAAAGAAACGAGTTATTAGAAAACTTAAATTTAATAAAGCTATTTTCCAGTCACTGTAGGAACCCTAAAGTGAAGAAAAGTCGTTGGATAGACACACTGAAACGAAGCTGATTAAGTGGGCGGCAGAGGCAGGCATCTCTCTGAAGTCATGGCCAGCCTGGTCTACACACGTGTACAGAGAACAATCCATGGATCTTTAAGAACTGTGTGTGTGTGTGTGTGTGTGTGTGTGTGTGTGTGTGTGTGTGTAGAATGCATTTCTTTTTTAGTGCATTTGCTTGATGTGTACATGTGGAAGTCAGGGAACAACTTTGTGTGGTTCTCTTCTGCCTCCACGGGGTTTCCAGAGAAGGAGCTCAGGTCGTCAGGCTCGGTGGCGAGCTGTGTGACCTGCCGGGCCATCCCAAATGTCCTAGTGTATCTCCAGTTCATTTATTTAAGGTTGTAGAAAAGCGCGCAACACCCTAAGTCACGTGTAAAATCCTACCCACATTCTTTCTGTAGAATCAGTTCGCTGCTTCTAAAGAGCCGTCAAGGACTCGTGAGCCCGGCATGTTTTTGCTCCGTCGTATAATGGATGGCTTCCTTGTTTTATTTAAGCTGCTTATGATAAATAAGAAGCAATGTGGCGCTGTTGGTCAGATGTCACCTTGAGTCGCTAATGATGGGGACGTAATGTGTATGAGACATATGTCATCAGGCGGTTTCTTGGTCATGCGCATATCACAGAGTGACATCTGCAGAGCCAGGTGGTGTGGAGCGGTTACTAAGTGAAGCTCCTTGAAGCAGTCAAGAGATGCAATCCATGCGAGATGAATGAGGCTTCTATGTGCTGCTCTGTAGCAAATTTGTGTCATACAGAGAAGAAATACAGGCTAAAATAGTGATTATTAAAAGTATAGGATAATAAATACCTAAATCAGCGATGTACCCATTACTGTGTACCCTGCTTAGTTGCATGTGCTCATGAGCGGCAGTGCAGTGGGTTTGCTCACAGCAGCATCCTACAGACATGCCAGTGATGTGTTCTACTGTGCCAGTGTGACAGGCATGATCTCTCTCTAAGCAACAGGAACTCAGTTCCATTAAATCACCTGGGACCTCTAGTGTATATGCAGTCTCTCTGAACTGAACATGGCACATGGCTGATCCTTTATCAGATATATGTGCTCTTTCATTAATATTAAATGATTAAAGGATTTGTATGTGAGTGGTCCATGTTTTTGAAATAACAGAGTAAACTGAATGTGGAGGCAAGTGCCTGCCTGCTAATCCTACCTTCTGGGGAGGCTGAGGTATCATCTGAGACAGTGTAGGCAACATGGTAAGACCCTTAATTTTTGTTTTTTGTTTTTTGTTTTTTTTAACAATGGGCATGTGAACTTGGGAGGCAGAGGCAGGCAGATCTCTTGAGTCCATGGCTAGTCTGGTCTATACAGAGAGTTTCAAGCTTGGCCGGGCATGGTGGCACACCTCTATAATCCCAGCACTCGGGAGGCAGTGGCAGGTGGATCTCTGTGAGTTCGAGGCCAGCCTGGTCTACAGAGTGAGTCCAGGACAGCCAAGGCTACACAGAGAAACCCTGTCTTGGAAAAAGCAACAAAACAAAACAAAGCAAACAAACAATCAAACTAGCCAAAGCTGTATGGTGAGACCCTGTCTGAAAATAAACACACACATGCACACGCACATGCACTTGCACACACACACACACAATTTAAACCCAAGCATATACAAACACCTAAGCCAGAACTTGGTGGTGCTTAGGAGTATGAATCAGCATCTTTGTCCTAAGGAGACATTCTGACGCTCCAGGGTAAGGTGTAGGACACAGTCCCTTTGCAGTGCTTCCTACTCAGTGAGTTTTTCCGTTGTTCACTCTGGAGGTTAAGTCTTCCCCTAATTTCAAAGAGCAATGTGGGACCCGCCACTTCTGGCTCCACTTACCAAAGCAAGCTCGTCTCTACTCAATAAGGTTTGTTTTTACTCTGGAGTTAAAGTGATCAAAGCCAAATCATCAAAGCCTGAATATCTTACGACAGACTTTGCAAGTTCATCATCGGCCACTCTTCTTAAGTTTTAACCAAAGCAAAAGACGGCATTTGCATTTGTGTCATCTTCATTTCAAAATGTTTGTCATCGTCATCGATTCAGAGTCAGTAGGATCTGTGTGGTCATTCCCCCAAAGCCGCCCTTGTCAGAGTGGGCGCAAGTGCTGTCCGCCCTGAACATGTAAACATGGCCTCATATGTGTGGTGGTTTGAATGAGACTGGCCCCATAGGCACATGTATTTGAATACTTGGTCCTCAGTTGATGGAACTCTTTGGGAAGGATTAGGTGTGGTAGTCTTGTTGGAGGAGGCGTGGCACTGAGGCAGGCTTTGAGGTTTCTGATGCTCACAGCATCCCTAGTTAGCTCTCTCTCTGCCTCCTCCTGTAGATGAGGATGTAAACTCCCAGCTACTGCCCCAGCACCATGCCTGCCACCGTGCTCCCTGCCGTGATGGTCATGGGCTAACCCTCTGAAACTGTAAGCTCCACAGAAAGTCTTCCGTATGTTGCCTCGGGCGTGGTGTCTCATCACAGCGATGGAAGCTAACTAAAACATATGTACTCCGTGCCTTAGAACCAGAGACTGTCATGAAAGGGAAATGTGTATAACCTGGAGTTGGCACACGAGTCTCAGACCTAAGACAGCTTTCTGCCACCCTGCTAATTTCTACAGTCCCTGCTGTGTACCACAGCTTTCCCGTTGGCACCCCTCCATCTTCCCACATTATAGATACATCGGAATACTCTGTCTGCTCTGCTTTATTTTCTTAGTTTTGTTTGTGGGATACTCCTTCATTTCCGCAATTTGCAGAAGAGGTTAAAAAATGGATGAGTAGGGGTTGGAGAGATGGCTCAGTGGTTAAGAGCACTGACTGCGCTTCCAGAGATCCTGAGTTCAATTCCCAGCAACCACATGGTGGCTCACAACCATCCACAATGAGATCTGGTGCCCTCTTCTGGCATGCAAGTGTACATGCAGGCAGAATACTGTATACATAATAAATAATTTTTTTAATGGATGAGTAGGACAGGGAATACCTGTATATCCATGCATGTGTGTGTTGTGTGTGCATATGCATGTGTGTGTGTGTGTGTGTGGCTATATAGTATAGCTTACGAAGTCTAACCATGTGTACCCTCACGTTGAGAGCACACTTTTAGCCTTTGCGTGGCCTAAACCATCACACTTTTCTTGATGCATTCTGGGGTTTAACACACAGTATTGTTGGTAGCAAGCAAAAGAAACTTACTCGAAGTACTACCATTTAGTTTGCAGACTCCACATAATCATAGGGAGAAATTAAGTTCAAGGTCACAGGTCCTAGGGGAGCTGGGGACTTCCCAATAGCTAGCTGAACAGCTTCTGTTGTAGGGAAACAGTTGTCTGAATCCAGACATCTCAGGGACAAGTTGTAAGGAGACAGTTGTCTAAGTCCAGCCATTTCAAGGACAGCATCTCCGTCTTGCTGGCAGGGTCAAACTAAGTTCATGTTCTTAGGCCCAGGAACCTACTCCTATCCTGATAGATGGAAATTCCCTTGCTCAACTCAGGGTATGTCAAATATGAGTGGACAGTGCGACAGCCCGCCCCACTCCCCCTCGCTCTGTTGTTCCATCCTTTAAATATTCTGTACATCATCCCTTCAGGGTCGCAGTTCAGCTCCTGAGTCTGTTCTGTAGCCCTGATTGATCAATAGAGGCTTGATTACGTACACACCTGTAATCCCAGCACACCAGAGGCAAAGGCAGGTGGATCGCTATGAGTTCGAGGTCAGCCTGGTCTACAAGTGAGTCTAGGAGAGCCAAGGCTATACATAGAAACCCTGTCTCGAAAAATCAAGAATAAAAATTGTCGTCTGTGTTAACCAGTGAACCCCACAACATTATGCGTATTGACAGATAAATATTTGGACCTTTTTATTTTTAGAAACTCTTCAATGGTTCGCCTTTGAGCTGATAGTTATTCATATCATTGCTAAATATGCATGAGTCCAGAAACCTTCTTTCTGCACATACATTATTTTCTAATTATTCAAAACTTAGAAGCTTTTTAAGAAATGGGGAACATATTAGAAAATATTTGATTTGAAATAAATAAAAGTCACACTCCTTAAGCATTGTGTGTGGCCAAGATAAAATTTCCCTGTTTGCTGTCAGTCTGTTCATATTCTTCTTAAGGTTTTATCCAACTAGTTTTCATTGTTGACAAGAAAATGGAGTCTGAATCTGCTTGAAGGAGTTTGCTTTGTTCAGTCTTGGCTTTTGGACCGAAATAATCACAATATATTTCTTGACAGTTGCACAATATTCTCCCCTATTGTGAAAATTGTTTTGCTTAAAATAGAGGTGCATAAACTATAAGAATATTTGAAAAGTATAAACATAAGACACAGATCGACCCCTCCTTCCCTTCCCTTTCTCCCTCCCTCCCTCCCTTCTCTCTCCTGCCCCCGACATATTTATATGCATTCCAGATAAAAGATAACATGGTCACCAAACGTGAAGTGTGTTTAACTGTATCCTTTGGAAAAAAAGATCAAGGTGAGGACATGTGTTTCAGTTTGTTCCTACTGTTGAAAGTTGGAGGTCTGAGGATATTGTAAGAAATGGATAATTTACCTTATCCTCAATCATGGCTGTCCGGGTTCCTAGGAGTAACACGTTATAAACACTGTATATGTATTGACATAGGAGTCCGATCTGTAACGCAAAGTGAACTTGTGGGAAATGTTTTCATGTCAAGTCATTTTCTTAGATTTTATTTACCAGTGTAATACTGTAAGAAGAAAGGCATTGGTGGGTTTTTTTGTTTTGTTTTGTTTTAGAGCAGAAAGTATTGAAGTGAGTATAGTATTTCCTGTTTGAACCAACAGCAGAGGAGAGTTGCCAGCCATCCTCTTCCTGAGTGGCCACATTCCAGATGTGCAGACTGGTCATAGCACAACTGCCAATCAGAACAGGCCCTGGAGGGAAGTCCTTGGATGCTGAGGCTTGTTTACATGCTCGTGACTCTGTTTCTCCCTCCTGTGTCTTGCGAGCCTAGGAAGATTAGTGAGGCTTGCTGGCACAAGCCTAGATAAGTCAACTTGGGGAAATCAGGATCACCAACCGGGGCGGTGACATCCCGGGCAGTTTTAGCTCATTGCTAGCCACAGGTAAGAGCTGTTGCTTTGTCATGAGAGTAACTCTGCTTTACTTTGCTTAACACAAGCAAGCCAAAAGCCAGAGGAATACTTTTTTTTTCCCTTAAGATCTAAAATATACCAAGTATTACTAGGACTTTAATACTCAACTGTGGAAAGTCTGCTGTTTTTACTGAAGGGAGGAGGGAGATGAGTAAATTAAGAGTTTCTTAAAGGCACAGTAACACCCAGTATGTAGAAATTAGGATCAGAAACATTAACGTTGTACACTTGGAGGGTCGAGCATCTAAACAAACATGTTTCACCACGAATCTACCTGAACCTGCTCGGTCAGAAAACAGTGCCTAGCGTATGCTAATTCTTTGGCTTTGAAAGGCATTTCTTGGGTGGGTGAGATGGCTCAGCGGGTGAAAGTGCCGTAGTGGGTAAGAGTTCTTGTCATGCAGTACTGCTGACCGGACCGGCTAGTCCCTGGAACTCACAAGTGGAAGGAGAGACTGGATACCTGTGAAAGTTGTGTGTAGACACACACACACACACACACGAATAAATAATAAATAAGTAAAGCATTTCTTCTTGGTGATAAACGCAACGCGGGCCTAAGTGTGTCTTGCTTTCTTTTCTTCGTAGCGTACAGTCTTACCAATACTCTCTGTCCACTCCACCAGCAATGAAATAGGAGGGGGTTGTTACTGTCTAATTTTTGCTGTGCCTTTCAGTTTATTCTACCGTGTTAACAGTGATTGAGATGGTGTTGCGGAAAACTGTGCGTGATTGTATTCCCGTAGGTTCCTTTTAAAGGCACGTGGGACCGCGCCGTGGTTTGTTTGTTTCTTTCTGCGTTGACTTTTTGCAAACACTGAGGCTTTCCTTCCATTTCCTGTTCTTAATTTGGAAGCATACACAAGGGGACAGTTGTTACTTGGATTTAGATGAGCAAGCTGCGTGTTTTGTGGCTTTTGTGCATGAGATAGTTTTCAAGTTGATTCATAGTTTGGTTTTTTGTTTGTTTGTTTGTTTTTGTTTTTTGTTTTGTTTTTTAATAGCCTCAAAAATCACTTTTGAGCAAGTTAGGCTCCTGGATCTTAGACACAGCTGCCTTTCTCACACAGAGCACAGTTGACATCTTAGGGCGTTGCCTTGTGCACTTTCAGAAAATTAACAGCATCTCTGGCTTCTTATTGTTAGGACTCCTTCCTTCTCTGTTGTGACAATTGGAATGTTTATATATACTGCATTATGGCTAATTATCCACAGAACATTCTTGAACGTTCTGGATGGGAGGGAGTTAAGGCTGTACTGGTCTTGGTGTGTCTGCAGATGTTGCCAGCTGCGCATTTTGCTCCCTCCCATTCTGTTAGAAGCTCCTGCCAACCATGATTCATGGAATGATTTTTTGGAGCTGAGTAATCTGTGGCTTTTCAGTTTCCTTACTTCCTTTAGCTAAGCCTTTAACACAGCAAAGATCTTCTGAAATGAAAAACCAAGCCATGGCAATAACATTTTCTGAGTAGACGGTTTTTGACAAACCGTCAAGAAGTTTTATATGTCCTGTGCGGTGTGGGTTTTCGACGCCCCTGTCAGGCAGATCCTCTCGGTTCCGATGAAGAGCATTGCACAGGAGAAAACAAGCTACCCCGAACAGTCATCTGTGAGACCTGGCGGTGTGGTAGTAGGAGTGTGCGGCCACTCCCCTGCGACTTTCAATCCTGTGCTGACGTGTGACTTTCTTCTTTCTTTTCAGATCGCAACGAGCGACATAAGCCAGAGCATCGTTCTTCAAGGTATGAGTTTATGGTATTTAATGGTTGTTTAAAGTTCCTTGTTTGAAAAACTATTTGGAAGCCATGAAACTGTCCTTTTTAGGGTTACTGTTATATCGAACTCGATTATAGCAGTCAGAGAGGCTTCCCAAGAGAAATGTCATTCATTCTCTGCATAAAACCCTCTGAAGCCACTAAGTATGTGGACAGTATTTTACACTGAGGATTCCTTTCAGGCACAGACCCAGCTTCATAAAACATTTTCATTTTCTTTCTTTTATAACTTAATTTTCTCTCCTCCTAACCAGTGTTTTAAAATGTACATCACAGTTTTTCTGCTTACAAAATTAAAACAGACTCTGTAGAAAGTCAGAAAATATTTTTTAAACTTTATCGATGTGTGTGTGTGTGTGTGTGTGTGAGAGAGAGAGAGAGAGAGACAGACAGACAGACAGACAGACAGACACATGCACAGGGTGGGAGTGCATGCCACAGCATACGTGGGTTACAAGACAACACTATGGAATTGATTCTCTCCCTTCACTTTTATCTGGGTCCCAGGGTTCAAATTCAGGGTGTCAGAATTCTATGGCAAGTGCCTTTACCTGCTGAGCCATCTTGCCCAGGGGAAAAAAATTGTCTCTTTGGTTGGTTTTTTGTTTTTGTTTGTTTGTTTGTTTGGTCGGTTTTGAGACAAGGTTTCTCTATGTAGCCCTGGCTGTCCTGGAACTTGATATACAGAGAGACAAGGCTGGGCTTGAACTCACAGAGATCTGCCTGCTTCTGCCTCCCCGGTGCTGGGTGTGGTGTGTGTACCACCATGCTAACATTAATTTTTTCATGAACTACAAAGCATTAAAAAACAAACACACCAAAACCAACTTCTACCAGCACCAAAGAATAGTTCTAAAAATTCTTTCAAACTTGATAAAGTAGAAACTGACTTTGCCTCTTTTCTTTTAAGTAAGACTTGCAGGCTATTCTAGATATTTTTAATCAATTTCTAGAAAGCAATCTTTTTTTTTTTTTCCTTCTAAAACAGTGATAATGCATTAGGTTTACTGGTAAACTATACCCTAATGCATTTTCAAGGGGTCAAATCCTAACTTGTGTTTAGTTCAGTGAATCAGAGTAGGAAATCTCTGAAAATTCCACTAGTTATAGTAGATGGGCAGTTTTCAACAGTTGTCTGTCATATCAGCGAGAGTCTATCTGAAAGGAGAGCGTAGTTGGGTGACTGTAATATTGGCCTTTCTTCGGGTACAATATACACGTTTCACTCTTTATGTATGGCTGGCTCTGAGTCTTGACAGACAAAAATTATTGCTATGTTATTATATATTTGTATGTGTATTATGCATGTGTATACACGTATGTAGGTATGCATGTGTGTAGATATGTATGACTGTGCATGTGTGTAGATGTGCATGTGTGTAGATGTGCATGTGTAGGGTGTGTGCATGTGTTAGGTATGTACATATGTATATGCATGTGTGTATGTACATGGGGTGGGTATACATGTAGCAGGTGTACATTTAGTGTATGGGGTGTGTGTGTATATGTGTGTGTGTGTGTGTGTGTGTGCGTGCGCATGTGGTGGGTGTACATTTGGTGGGTGTGCATGTGGTGGGTGTGCATGCCATAGCATGGGTGTGGAGACCAGAGTTCAACTTTGCAGGAGCTGGACCTCTCCTTCTGCCATGTTGTCCTTTAGATCAAACTCAGGTTGTGGTTAGGCTTAGTTGTGAGCGCTTTGCGTGCTAGGCCACCTTGATTTCCCTTAAGTTTGATTTTTAATTTTTTTTTTTCAAGCATGAAATTAAAAAAGCAGAGGAGCAGCATAAGAGAACTTTGAGAGCATGCTTTTATCTATGGATGACATAAAGCTGGCTTACTGCGTGGTACGGTCTTTCTGTGGTCAGAAGAAAACTTTGCAGAGTCAGTTCTGTCCTTCTGCCGTGGGCCCTGGGTAACTCAGGTTGTCAAGCTTGGCGGCAAGCACCTTTACCCACTGAGCCATCTCATTGGCCCATGACAACATAAAGCTAGAAGAGTAAATTTTAAAAATACTTTGAATGGAAAAAAAAAAAACCAAGGTTTATAAGGTCCTTTGCACACTGAGGGTTGGGATGAATTGAAAAGTATTTAATACAACACAGATTCTTACACTGAGACATAAGTGACATGTAAAAAAAGGAAGGAGGTAGAATTTAAGCAGCATGTTAAAAAACAAAACTGTGAAGATTTAGCTCTTCATAGGTTCACCTTGAGTGGAGACCTTTGTGATTGTTTTCACAAAGATTTGTATTATTGGATTATATGGAATGAGTAATATGCCATTTTTAAAAACATTCTCTGTGATTCTGGATTCTTGGACCTTTAAAAATAAAATCATGATATACCATGGAGTAGATATATTGATACCATATGGAGAGCTTTAAAAACAAAGTGGCGCTGGGCGTGGTGGCGCACGCCTTTAATCCCAGCACTCGGGAGGCAGAGGCAGGCGGATCGCTGTGAGTTCGAGGCCAGCCTGGTCTACAAAGCAAGTCCATGATGGCCAAGGCTACACAGAGAAACCCTGTCTCGAAAAACCAAAAAAAAATAAATAAATAAAAACAAAGTGGAATCTCACTCCCCACTTCAGAGAGCTTATTCAGAAAGTCTGAAGTGGATCTTCCCAGTCTTTGTGTTAATAGAGACCTTCAGTGTTTTCAGTGTGTTGCAGCTTGGGCTCTGTGGTCCCAGGTTGCTCGAACGTTAAGAGCACTGACTGCTCTTCCAGAGGTCCTGAGTTCAGTTCCCAGAAACCATATGGTGGCTCACAACCATCTATAATGTGATATAATGCCTTCTTCTGGCCTGCAGGTGTATGTGCAAGCAGAGCACTATGTAAATAATAAATAAATCTAAAACAAAACAAACACTTGATATCAATTTTTTACTTCTTAACACACACACACACACACACACACACACACACACACACACACACACACAAAACAGTTTCACTATGTCACCCTGGCTGGACTTCTTAAACTCAGAGAGGTCCTTCTACCTCTGCCTTCTGGGTGCCAGGATTAAAAGCATACACCACCTTGCCTAGCTGGATTAAAATATATTAGCACTTTTAAAATCCACACAGACAGGATGACAGTGCTAAGGAGATCATCACTGTGCAGTGTTCAGTGCAGTTGTCGCCTGGGGTGGCGCCCTTCAGTGGCAGTTAACATGGCTGCAGAGTTGTTGGGGAGCTGATCTTTGTGTGGCCTCAAACGATCACCCCACAGATGAGTTTTTAGTGGCAGAAGGGGAAGTCACCACCTTCATCAGGTCCTCACCTTCCTGTCATTCCTGGCAAGAGCCTGGCAGTGTGTCTCCAGATGGTGAAGTCAACAGCACATGCAGTGCTGAGATGGAAGTCTAGACAGAGAGTGTAGGCTCTGCAGAGAAGTGTCTTGAAAAACACAGAGACTGGAAGTAAGTTTTACATTAAAAAAGGAAAGAGATGGAGAAAGAGAAGAAGAAGAAGAGGAAGAGGAGGAAGAAGAGGGAAGGAAGGAGGAGAAGGAGAAGAAGAAGCAGCTAAAAAGAGCCAGATGTGGTAGACACCTGTAATTCAGCTCTCTGAAAGCAGAGACAGGAGGATCCTGAGTTCCAGACCAGCTTCAGCTACATAGTAAGATTCTGTCTCAGTGAGTCCAAAGGCCGGGAGTGTAAGGCCTCATACGTACATACATAGCAAGTCAGTATGCCGTGTACATTTCAGTTTTAGAAATTGAGATTTAAAACACCCTACACACACGTGCACACGCGCGCGTGCACACACACACACACCGCTAATAAATAAAATAAAAAAAATTTAAAACAACTCTAATTAAAAAAAATAATAAATTGGAGTGGCAACAAGAAAAGCTTAAATATAGATTTTTATTTGTAAAATTTGGTAGAGAATACGAATGTCATTCTCAGCAGACAGATGCCGGAGTGTCAGGATGACGTCTTATGTTTACAGTCTAGTCCCAAATAATTCATGGGAGAAAAACAGGGCAGATGAAGTAGCAAGTGTGTCCTAGGGGAATATTAGCAACTTGTGCCTAGAAGAAAGGCTTATATGTGTGTGGATTTTATTACTTCTTCATTCTCTCTATAGAGCCTTTGTTGCGTGTGGATTTAGGCGAGTGCATGTGTGAGCGTGTCTGGATGGATGTCAGCCTTGGGTGTTGCTCACCGTTTCTTTTTTACAGTCCTTCACAGCAGCTGCAGCCCACCCCTTAGACTAGGCTGGCTGGCCTGCAAGCCCAGGGGTTCGCCTGGCTCTGCGTCCCCAGCCCTGGGGACGCTGGGGTTTAGACTTGGGTCTTCATGCTTGTTTAAGCAAGTACGTTACCGACGGAGCTGTCTCCAAGCCCTGGCTTGAGATTTTCACAGTAGAAAGAAGCAGTGGAGTTACCCGAGTATTTGCCTCTGCTTCGCAAGTGCTGGGATTAAAGGCAAGTGGAGCACTATGAGTTCGAAGCCAGCCTAGTCTACAAAGCGAGTCCAGGACAGCCAAGTCAACACAGAGAGACCCTGTCTGGGGGCAGGGCGGTGGGGGGCAGGAAGGTGTGTGCCACCACCCGCCCAGCCAGCTTCCTTAATTTTTAAGTAGCCATTTAAACTCACAACATAAATCCAGGCTGACCTTCAGTTTAAGATTCTCCTGTCTCAGCCTCTTGTCACCCTGGTTCACCTGGCTTCTTTAGCTGGGTATTTAGATGCAGGTGTTTATACCTCAGCTGTTTTGTTTTGGTTTGGTTTGGTTTTTCAAGACAGGGTTTTCTCTGTGTAGCCTTGGCTGTCCTATACTCACTTTGACCAGGCTGGCCTCGAACTCAAATTGATCCACCTGCCTCTGCCTCCCAATTGCTGGGATTAAAGGCGTGCACCACCACGCCTGGCTCGCCTCTGCTGTTTTTATGCATTGCTATTTAAAGCAGAGTGTTTTGTCCATCCACTGTGCTGCCCTCTGCTCAAGGATGCAATGCCAGCTTTCTTTTATTGATGGTCGGCGTCATCTCTATCCCGTTGGACATTTTTTTCTCTGGGGCTTTGATGGAAAGAGATTTGAGAGAGTGATTGGTCATCTGGCAAAGCCTGGAAGGACGTGACTGGACTTCACAGCTTCATCCACTGCCTTCAGGGCAGTACAGCCATCAGCGGGATTGGCTCCACAGTGTCACTCTTCCTCTGTCAGAGCAGGTCAGCTCAGACTGGGTTCCAGAGTGTGATAGGAGCCTTGAGGTTCTGCGGCCTCCCCACCTCCCTCCTCTCCCCACCCTACCCTCTCCCAAGAGATGAGATTAAAACACCGACTAGGTAGTCTCACCTCAGCACTTCCTTTTCCAGGAAGTTTTGAGATTTGCAGACTGGATTTTTTTGTTGTTTTTCTCTTTTCACACTGAAGAAAACATAGACAAACAACAGGAAGGACAATACAGCAGGGACTTTGTCATTTTCTTTGACGGTCAAGTCCAACCCCAGCCTCTGGTACTGCCTGCCAAAACATTAGCCTTGCAAGTGAATAGGTTCCAGGTGAGGGACAGGGTGTCACGTGTCACAAATCAAAATCAATCTCTCTCTCTCTCTCTCTCTCTCTCTCTCTCTCTCTCTCTCTCTCTCTCTCTCTCTCTCTCTCTTTCTCTCTCTCTCTCTCTCTCCCTCCCTCCCTCCCTCTGTCCCCCGCCTCAAGTTCCATGTGAAAGGATGGTGGGTGTTCTTGTTTCATTCTGTTGCTGTGACGAATACTTTGGCATATAGTTGCAGATTACAGTCCAACAATGTTTTAGGAAAGCCAAAGCCTGAAGTCTAAAGGATTGTACCCTCACTGCCTGTTGCTGTTGTCGGCCAGTTTGCTCCTGCCCAATGTTGTTCAGACTCGCTGCTCAGGAAATGGTGCCTCCCAAATGGGCCGGGTCTTCATGCGTCAATTGACAATCAAGACAATCTCTTACAATCAAGACAACCCTATCTGAATAGTTCTTCAACTGTGACTGCCTTCCCAAGTGCATTAGTTAATTTTATGTTGCTTAAGGTTCTAAATGGGGGGGCTGGAGAGATGGCTCAGAGGTTAAGAGCACTGTCTGTTCTCCCAAAGGTCACGAGTTCAATTCCCAGCAACCACATGGTGGCTCACAACCATCTACAGTGAGATTTGGTGTCCTCTTCTGGCCTGCAGACACACATGCAGGCAGAATACTATATAAATAATAAATAAATCTTAACGAAATAAAATAAAATAAAATAAAGTCCATAATGGCAGGGAGACTGTGGCAGAAGTTGGCAGGACAGAAGCTGAGAGCTCACATCCTGAGCTGCAAACACAAAGCAGAGAGCGTGAACAGGAGGTGGCAAACTGCTTTTCGTCCCTAAGCCCGCCTCCATGACATACTTTCTCCAGCAAGGGTGCACCGCCTAAATCCCACCCAAACAGGGAACCAAGTGTTCACATTGCTGAGACTGTAGGGGACGTTTTCATTCAGAGCACCACACCAGATGGTGCTAGACTGGCAGGTAGACATTATAAACTAGCAATCAGGACCTTCAAGCTTGCAGGGGGTTGAGGGGAGGGCTAGGAAAGGTTCTTTTTCTCTTTGCTCTCTGTGCTTTGCCATCTTGCTTCTGCTAAGGCACATTAGGCGGCTTTCTTACTTCTTAGTCTTTAAGCAGTAAGTAAATGCCTGTTCTGTTACTGTCAACTCGTAGTTCTATGTCCATGGAGAAAGACACATACATTCTCCTCCTCTGGTTCTTCTAAGTAGGTATGATTTGAAGAGGGTAGAGTAAAAATGAAAGATGTTGGCAGGGTAGGAAACAAAACTGGTACCCACTCCGAGGGAGAGCGGTAGTTATAGACTGGTGCCTGATTGTCTGCCAGGGGCCTACTCACGTCCTTCTGGTATGTGTGGCATCAATGCCTTGAAGTACCAGACTGATTCCTATTACTGTCATCATGGCCATTGATCCTAATCCTCAGATTCCTTTCACGATGGCCCTAATACCAGCTGGGATGTCAGGTGTCAGCACAGCAGTCACTCCTGGGCTTTACCCTCTTCCAGCTGTGTGAGGATGAGACAGGGCGTGAGACATGTTAGCAGGTCAACATGGGAGGGCACCGAGTGAGACATAAGATGGCAAAGCTCAGGGAAGTGAACTTGACCTGTTTAGTTAGACCATCACCCAGTCAGGCATGTCATTGAGAGAAACGAAGGCATCCTGCAGCACGTTGCTAGCCTCATGGTTACTCTCGTTGTTTTTGTAAATTAACGTCCTCTACTGATGTGCAGCCCCAGGAAGGAATTGGAGAAAAGCGAGAGGCGCTTTTCTCAGGCAGGGCTTTTTTATTCTGCACAAACCCCGGGTTTTATTCTTGCAAGTTTCAGCGCAGCCTGAATCGTCTGTAACATCACAGTCAGATGGAAAGGCTTTTGGGCCGGCTGGGTTTTTCGCAGCGTTTTGCCTGTGGGTTGGAGAGGGCAGAGGGCCGTCCTGGAGAAAGCAGGCTGATGCTGCAATGGCTGATGCTGATCTGTTTGCAGTACGTACTGTTTGGCTCTCGGTACCCACACTGGGCCACTCACAACAGCTTATAACTCAGCTCCAGGGCATCTGGCGCCCTCTTCTGACCTCTGTAGGCACTTGACTCGTGTGCACATACCCACACACAGAAACGCATATACACATAAATAAGAATTTAAATGAATATTTTTTAAGGACTTGAGTCCGTTTCAAAAGGCTACCCCAATTCAAAGTACAGCAATAGGTAAGGCTTTATCTCATTTTCAATGGATCTCTTGACAACGTCAGCATCTTTGTTAAATTGTGGCTCATCTCCTCCAGCCCCGTGAATTTGGGTCCTCACAACAAGTATAATTCTAAGTTATTTGCAAACTTTGCTCACTTTTTAGGTATCCGGAAACAAAAGCCAGTGCATTG
>NC_067151.1:59272842-59395342 GCF_903995435.1 Acomys russatus
TCTCTCTCGCCCTTCTCTGTCAGCCAGTATCAGCACCTTGCATCTTTTTCCTTTCTCTCCAACATCTCTACTTAGTCTTCACCTCTGGCCTTCTGCTGGCAACCTGTTTCCCTTCGCGCTGTCTGTTCCTCCTTCAGTGGAGCTGCATCTCTTTCATCTCCACTCCTTCCTCTGAGCTCTCTGTTGTTTGGTTGGTTTTTTCTCTTCAGCATTCCCAGTCACCGTGTACCCAGGTCTCTTTGTAGTTATCTGCTCTTTCTTTCCAATATTTTAATTTTTTCTTTTTCTTTCACTCCCTATATGTATCCAAGAAGATCCCCACACAGATATTATCATGGAAGGTTTTCTAATGGAAGATAACATACATGTAAAAAGAGTTGTATACAAGGTTCAGGGCTGAAAATACCACAGAAGAGAGACAGACAGTGAAAGGAGTGGTGGCTTCTCCGTGAGGTTTGGGGAGTCTGTGGAACAGGGGAAATTGCACAGTCTTAAGGAGTAAATCGCATTCATGCAGATAGAAATGGCTTGACTTTCTGAGAAAAGTAGAGTAAGCAAAGGCATAGAGTGTCATCTAGAACATGTGGAGATGCGTGATTCGTGTGAAGAAGAAGCTGCATGTGGCGTAGCAGTGTGGGCCAGCACTCGCCACGCGTGGCCCTGTGGCACCCCCTTGGTGACGTAGCAGCGTGGCCCTGTGGCACCCCCTCGCTCTCTGCTAATAAAGAGAACTCTTCTCTTGTACCTTAGCAGCAGCTACTGAGCATTTCTTCGTGTTGTCCATAGAACTGTGCTTGGTGCTGAGTTTTTGGCAGTGACATATTAAGCATTTGTTGTAGGAAGGGGAAGTGAGAAGTGCATTATTGTGTAAAGCTTCTTGATTTACTCTGTGTATGATTAAGCAACTCTGTATTATCCAGAGGCCACAAGTAGTGTTCAGTAGCTGCTTATGAAAGCACCTATGCCATGGCCATTCACAGTATGATGTTGGATCACTTCTTCATGGTAATTTAGGATGCATATTTTGTTTGTTTGTTTTTTGAGACAGGGTTTCTCTGTGTAGTCCAGGCTGTTGTGGACTTGCTTTGTAGACCAGGCTGGCTTTGAACTCACAGCGATCTTCCTCCCTCTGCCTCCTGAGTACTGGGATTAAAGGCGTGTGCCACCAGACCTGACTAGGATGCATATTTTATTATAGATTCTTTGTCCAACCTCAGAGTCTCAAGGGATCAAATGCAGAGCCTTGTGCCTACTATGCAAGCTTCCTACTACTAAGCTATACCACAGGCTGTAAATCTGTATTCTAACATTAGCTCTTTGCCTTGAGTGGTGGTGTATGTATGCCTATAATCCCAGCTATTTGCAAGGATGGCAGAGGATAATTCTTTTTTCAAGATCAGCCTTGCCGCTAAAGAGACCCAATTCCAAATTATACAAACATCCATATGTGCATATGCATGCACACATATACACACACACATACACGTGGACACACACAGACACAGACAGATGGCATATACACACGTGTGCATAGTCATGCTTGTGCACATATATGCATTTCATACATTAAAACTTCTCATACTCAAGGCTTGAATGCTATTGCGTGTGTGTAGGAAATACTCCTGTTACTTTCATAATGCAGCATGATACGCTTCACTCCTTAGAAGAGAGTATGTGGAAATGCGGAACGCTTAAAGAAATGGAATATGTACCTCAGTTTATAATCTCTTAATAGATTTTTAATTATTAAAAAAATCTGTTTACTTTTTGTGAATTTAAATATAATACAAAGAATGTTAAAGGGAGGAAATATATTTGCAAGTAGTTTTTTTTTTTTTTTAAAGACAGATTATATAGAATAAATATGGAGTGGTCAGAGAGAAGAGGCAGGCATTGTTTAGTTTGTATTTTTCTTTACTTCAGTGCCTTTTGATTTGAAACAGATCTTAAAACTGCTTTGCAAAGAAAATAATTGCTTTAAGGAGAGGCCTTGTGTCTACTTTCCGATAAAAGCCAGTCCTCTGCCTCCTTTTTAAAGGAAATGCTGACTGAAATAATTGTGTAGTATTTCTGTTTTTGTATTTTTAAACTGGAGTAAAACTAGATTGGCCCCATTTTTGCCATGATGATACATTTTTTTTAAAGTATTAAACCGAATTGTGAGTGGCAAAGAAAAGCTTGTTTCAAGTTGGCTCTTGTAATTTCAGCTTTTAAATTTAGTTCTACACATATATTTTCATTTTCTTTTTGAGGATTTTCTTCATTGATTAAAATTAAAGGGTATTTCTTCTCCATAAAATTTATACAAAATAATTTAATTACATACCACTACATTCATTCTTTTTGACTTTGAAATGTTATTTTAAAAAGGGACAACAGAGGCTGTTCATATGAATATCTAATAGAATACCTAATAGAGTTCATATGAATATCTAATGGGATAGGTGTGAGTTATTTAGCTAAGGAGATGAACAGTTTGTACGTGCTAAAAATGACGTTCTTGTAGCCATATTCTCTCTCTGTAAAAGTATCTATTTAAAAAAGCATCTTATGTACTTTTTTTTCATGTGGTATTATATTTATAGTATATAATTATATAATGAAGCTTACCCTTTGCTTTCTGCAGTTATTTTGGGTCTCACTATAACAAATTTATATTCTAGCTCTTGATGAAGAACCAATGTGTAAAGATCTAAGTTGCAGAATCGCACGGCGTTTGCTTTTGCAGTTATATCAGGATATATGCAGCTGCTATAAAAAGCCAAAGAAACTCAATTGCAATTTTATTGTTCAGTTTGATAGATTTCCTGCCACCTTTGTAGCAGGGAGGCTGTTTGTCATTGTGTGCTGTTCCACCAACTGCAGAACTAGGTTTTATAAGCAGTAATAGGCTTCTAGCAACTGCACTGGACTGCGCACTGCGGGCTGAGGGTTTCAGATGTGTGCCCAGCAACCTGTGTAATTTCATTGTCGTCTATGTTTTCATCTTTAAAAACTTTCCTCCTTTCTAGAGAAGGGTGAAATCTAATACAGTTAAAAACAATGTTTTAATTTGGTATGCTGAAATGCTTCTACTCTTTAATTAAACTTTAAATTAAATTATTCCAGATTGTGAGAATGACCCCAAAACTCCTTTTAAATAGACAGTGTATTTTTTTTAGATCTGTGTCGCCAAAGACAAAAATAATGAACAAGTAAAAATTAATCACACTTGAATTAAAAGCGTAATGTGAATTAGATTGTGCTCAACTGGATGAATTTGAGTAAAATATGTAAAGACCTTAAATTATTAAAGTATTTTACTGTTAGCACTCTGAGAAGTTGTTTAATTGTTCACTTTAGTCATGTTATAGACAAAATGTTGGAATAATAAGATTAACTGCAACCCATTAGGGAACTTCAAGAGCCAATGAGATGGCTTAGTGGGCAACGGTGTGCACTGCCTAACCTGCTAACCTGAATTTGATCTTTACGCTCATAGGTAGAAGGAGAAAATTGACCTCTACCTGTGCTGTGGAGCATGAACACACATGTGCTCATACATAAGTAAAATGTAATTTAAAAAATAAAAGGAATGTCAAAGGTTATAAATTTTATGTTTCACAGATTACTTGCATTTTATGCTTGATTGGTGAAGTATTCTTTTAAAAATTTAAATAAAAATATTTTTGTTATTTCTTTTAAAATTTAACAATAACAGGAAAATTAGAACCTACTCTAAATTTATGCACCCCAAACCCTCAAGCTACTCAATATTCAAATATCTGTGAACGAATTAAGGGTGGTGTTTCAGTAAGAGCTTCGGGTTCACTGATCCATATGTATAAATATGCATATACAGGTAATTATTTTCTTATAAAATTGTGGTTATACTCATAATTTTTTATGCGCCAGTTTCATTTATTAAAATTATTATTTACATTTTAGTTGTTATATATTATTTGGTATATGTACTATGTTGTACTATGAAAAATAAAGTTAAAATCTTTGGCTTTTATGTAACATCTGCATGCCAACAGAGCACTCACTGCCCTAGGAAAGAGTGCTTGTATTAGTGACTCTCTTTCCTTTTTTTTTCTGGTGTGCTCCAGAATTTTATTTACAAGAAGTGATTGTTAAAAAAACAACAACATACAAAACCCAAGCCTCTAGTAATTCACATTTTAATGTGTTACATAAATGTTACAGTTTCTTACTGTTAACCAGTGATGCCCTGATTTTGTGTGTGTGTGTGTGTGTGTGTGTGTGTGTGTGTGTGTGTGTGTGTGTGCACGCGCGCATCCCTTTTATTATGCTTTCAGAGTTTCTGTAGAATTTCCAGAAAGAGTTCTGTATTGCAGAATGTTTTATCATGTATTTTAGAATGTTTTAGTAGTTGCACTAAACTGCTTTCTAAAATTTTGGTAAATTTATATTCCAGATTTACATGTAAGCATGTGTTCAGATTTTTCAAGCAAATAAAATCGACCGCATGCATGATCAGGCATATTCAGGGTAATATGGTCAGTCTTGTGCCTTCTCTTAGCCTTTTTCCTTCTGTTGATTTGTCTTACCCAACTTTGATGTGGTAGTTTTTGTTTTATTTTATATTATAATTTGTTACGTTTTGTTGTTCTCTCATAGAAGCCTGTTCTTTTCTGATGCGAGACAGATCCAGATGGGAAGGGAGGAGGAGAGTTGAGGGAAGGGAAACTGTAATCAAGATACAGCGTATGAGAGAAGAATCTTATTTATTTATTTTTTTTTAAAAATTTTTTTCTGAGACAGGGTTTCTCTGTGTAGCCTTGGCTGTCCTATAACTCTCTGTAGACCAGGCTGGCCTTGAACTCACAGAGATCTGCCTGCCTTTGCCTCTAGTGCTGGGCTTAAAGGCGTGTGCCACCACGGCCAGAAAAAAAATCTTATTTTTATAATAGGGAATAAAGAAAATAAAAATTGATGGTGATTACTTTTTATTAGAGAAGAAAAGACCATTAGTTTATTTATTCTGTGCTGCCGCTTCTGTAGTGGTAGGGATAAAGCAGGTTTGTGAACACTGAGCAAGCTCACACTCTTGGAGCTGCCTCCCAACCTTTATTTATTTATTTACTTATTTATTTATTTTTGTGACAGACAGACTTTTTTTCTTCTTCTTTTTTAAATTGAAAGTAGTTTTCCCATAAATATATTATAATCATGGTTTCCCATCCTCCTGTCCTCCCAGGTCCTCCTCAGGTCCCCACATCTTTAACTCCACATCTTCTTTCTCTGTCTTTAGAAAACCAACAGGCAAATAAAAACAATCAAACGAGGCTAAAATAAAACAAAACAAAACAAAGAAAAAGCATGAGGAACACACACACACACACACACACACACACACACACACACACACCATAAAATTACATAATCAGAAACCATAATATACAAAGATAAGATCTATAAGGTAAAAAATGGCCAAACAAAGCATTATGAGAGAAAACATCTTCAAAAATGGCCATCTACTACTGGTCATGGAGCCTGCTCATAGGTGTGGTTTATATACTCATTAAGTTTCCATTAAAGAAAACAAGGTTTTCCCTTTGTGAGTGTTTGTCAATGGGACAAGCACTGGGTGAGGGATGGGGCTAGTGTCCACTTTCCTTCTTAGCACTGGGAACCCGTCTGGGGCAGAGCCATGCAGGTTTTGTGCATGCTGCCAATGTCTCCGTGAGTTTGCACGTGTGTCGGTACTGCTGTGTCACCGCCGTGCAGGTTACCAGTGCAATTTGCTGGATTTATAGCTGGGTTGGTGGTTACTTTTTTCCTCCAGTCACGTGCAGAGTACCTTCTAGTGCCATCAACATTAGTATGTAGAGGTGATAGAGAACTCTGAACTCTATCAACTACAAGCAATAAAAGACATCTTTGTTTAAAAAAAAAAATTAAACACAGTTCTTCAATAACCAAAGTCAAATGGCCTAAAACTAACAGTAGTATTCATAATTAGAAATTGATAGAAAAGACGATATAACTGTGTCCAAGGGATATGATCAAATACCTCGCCGAAAATACATAAAAATTACCTTAGATTTATAAAATGATTCATGAACCCTTTTATTAAGAAGATGTTAGCTGGGCGTGGTGGCGCACGTCTTTAATCCCAGCACTCGGGAAGCAGAGGCAGGCAGATCTCTGTGAGTTCGAGGCCAGCCTGGTCTACAAAGTGAGTCCAGGACAGCCAGGGCTACACAGAGAAACCCTGTCTCAAGAGCGGGGGCGGGGGGGATGTTAAAGTACTATCATTTTGACCTAATTTACCACAAATAATTCGGTGAAAAATATGAGGAAATTTGGGTATATGTAGTATATCTGAATAAAAAAAGCATCAGACTAAGAATTTATACCTGTGTGTCTGTACAAAACAATACTTTGGAATGATGCATGAAAAATTAATAGCTGATTAATGGCTTGATTGTTGGTAGGACCTTTGCATTTAAGGTTGAGAGTGGTAGAAAGATATTTTATACTATATACTTTTTATATTTGAGCCATGTGAATTTACCTATTTTATAATCACTTAAGTTCATATTATGAATGGATTAATGCACAGTGCTTATGGCATGTCTCGCTTGGTTTTCTTAAGGGACAATTTGCCTTCGCTGTTGAGTTTGTGATGTTATTTTCATAATACGTCCACTTTAGTTGTTCCCTGAGAGAGCATGTGCCTTGTATTTGTTGTCTTAACAGCAAACCCTACTAGGAGAGAAGTTAGTTTTGAATGTAGATTTGAATCAATGCTTTGTATAAAATAAGTCAGTAAGTATAATTAGATTTTACGGCTGTATCTGCTGCCATGTATGACTGTTGAACTCCGATCTGTCAGTCTCTAAGAGATCCTGTCTGTAGTAGTAATGTTTTGGCTGACGTGCGTTTCTATCTCATAGGGAGATAGAGCATGTCTTATTTATGTGCTGTGGGAAACATTGTTAGCCTAAGTAGAAACTAAGCTGTCATATTCAGCAAATATTGTACATAAGAAGACAGTGAAAAGATGCATTTGTTTAAAACAAAACCAGTTGCTAAAAATGCCTCCCAATTTTTAAAAAGTCTAAATTTTTATGAGTTAAAGAATCTTAATGTTTGAAATGAAACTATAATGTTAGTGTCTTAATTAATTTTTTATCTTCTAGGTAGTAAATTTGAGTGCCTTATAAATTCATTGCAAGCAATGGCAAAAAAATGTTGTAGTTAATAGCACATAAGTGTCTTTAACAGGGAGTTTATCCCAAACATTGCGAACAGCTATAGATTAGCAGTCAGGTGATTGTGAAGATTAATGACTAGTCTTGTAGCTGGGTAATTTAGAACAATATCTGGTAATTAATTGTGAATTATCAGTTTTAACTCACAAATACCTTTAGAAAAACAGCATAAAAAGATAACAACAGTGATAATTGTTTAGTTACCATTTAACTTTTAGACTACTGGGATAAATTAAGGGGAAATTAGTAAAGCAACCAAATTTTGAATTTTAAAAGCATCTCAAATCCTGAAGGTATATGCTTTCCAACCTGTGGTGGTTTCTTTTTCTCTCCTTAATAACTCTGTCTCCGGTTTCATATTACAATAGGATGAACATATTTGTGCACAGAAAGTGAACTGAAAGAAACAGACACCTTTTATAACGAGTTCAAACTTTGAAAGTAATGGTTGGCCTTTGGGGGAAGGTTTCGTTGTTTTTCCGTTAGGAAAATAACTTGTGTCCGTAGCTAAGTTTAAATAAGCTTTTGTAGATTATAGCTCTGTTTATAGTCAGTTCTCTTCTCATGTATATTTATAAGTAATCTAGCTAATTATGTTCTTGTTATTTCATGGTATGCCACCTGTTCCCATTGAAATTATTTTATCAAAATAAATTATAAGAAATGTAAGTTTTATTATTATTAGATATACATTTAAGATATTATTGAAAGAATTTATGTTCTGTAAATGGTACTGATTATATCTTTTAACTGATTACATGTATTTTTTACAGGTTACTTTTGAAATACACAAAGAAAACCTTGCCAGTATATTTAGGGAAGAGCAGGGGAAAGGCGACGAAGAATTGGGGCCGAGTTCTTTGAGTCTGGCTCCGGAAGTCACGGGTGTTACCAGGGATGCTGATGCTCCAGTGCAGCCCCAGCACTCAGATCGGAAGGATTCGCCCATCTCTCTTCATTTCACTAGAAACGGGGATGAGAACGCAAGTATCGGGAAGGCAAGCTCAGTAGATTCTGCTTCCACCATTGAATTGCAGACAGCTGATGTGTCCAGTGGAGAAAAAAAAATGGAGCAAGAAAATCAAGAGTTGCTGAATCAAGCCACGTTGGAAGAGACGACGACAAATGAGACAAGGGATGCCTGTGACTTAGAAGGGGAACCTGTGACTGCAGCCTCTAATTCTTTTGAACTACCTGGCAAAGATACAGTGACCATCAGTGAAATAAGTGCTTCCATAAGTTCTCCCTCAGAACAGGATGCTGCAGAGATGCCAGAGTTACTAGAAAAATCTGGAGTAGAGGAAGAAGATGACGATGATTATGTGGAACTGAAGGTAGAAGGTAGCCCTACTGAAGAAGCCTGTCTGACCACAGAGCTCCAAGGTAATAGTTTGTCTGTAGCTGCCTCCGAAGCCAGAGAAGGACCGGACATGTGTGGTAGTGACAGCAAAGTTCAAGAGGAAGCGCCGGCTGCTGAAATTCATAATGATCTCCAAACTGGAGATTCTAAAGAGTCTAAGCTTTCAACTTTGGCCACAACAGGGTCTTTAGCTACCTCACCAGAAGCTCCTGTTTCCCAAACAACTGTGCAGTTAGACAGTGATGAGGTGCAGCTTGAAGGCAGGAGCGCAGCTAACCTTTCTGGAGCAGCAGAATCAGCTACTGAATGTGCTGATGCTGTGTCTGAGACGCCTGCTACTTCTGAGCAAAAGATTGCCAAGCTGGATGTTTCCAGTGTTGCTTCAGATACCGAGAGGTTTGAACTGAAGGCCAGTGCGAGCACACAAGCACCACAGCCTCAACGACATGGCCTTGAGGTAATTATTGAATTGTCCTTAAAAAAAATAAAAAAATTGGTGGTGCACGCCTTTATAATCCCAGCACTTGGGAGGCAGAGGCAGGCAGATCGCTGTGAGTTCGAGGCCAGCCTGGTCTACAAAGCGAGTGCAAGACAGGCAAGTCTACACAGAGAAACCCTGTCTCAAAAAACCAAAAAACATGCATGCGTGTTTTGCCTGCATGTTTGTCTGTGTAAGTCATATGTACCTACCTGTATTGTCTGTTTGGCATGAATTTGCACTGAGTTAAAAACGACAATTGTGGATACTTGTATTTGGTTAGTTTAATATTCATAATCACAAGTATATATGTAAATACTATATTTCATGTGGTTATATAATATTCGAAGGTTACTCTGATTTTTTTTCCCCCTGAGATAAGAGTTTCTCTGTATAGCCATGGCTGTCCTGGATTCACTTTGTAGACTAGGCTGGCCTCAAACTCACAGAGATCCATCGCGAGATAAGAGTTTCTCTGTATAGCCATGGCTGTCCTGGATTCACTTTGTAGATTAGGCTGGCCTCAAACTCACAGAGATCCATCTGCCTCATTGTCCCTGAGTGCTAGGATTACAGTCATGCACCACTGCTCCTGGCTCAGTAACTCTGAACTTATGGTCATCCATTCATTCATTTTTGTGATGCTGAAGATTGGACACAAGGTTTTATGTGTGCTATATAAATACTCTACAGTGATTAAGCTCACAGATCCAGTGTGAGTTTACTAAATGGCAGCTTTGGTTGTAATTTTAATATAGCATCACCAAACACCACATTCAGCCATTTGGCATAAGTTTAGTTTATAAAGCATTTCTAGGAGATATTTTCTTCACCCTCCCCTCCTCCGAGACAGGATCTCTCTGTGTAGCCTTGACTGTCCTGGACTCACTTTGTAGACCAGGCTGGCCTCGAATTCACAGCGATCCACCTTCCTTTGCCTCCCGAGTGCTGGGATTAAAGACGTGCGCCACCATGCCTGGCTGATACTTGTTTTTTATTCTTCAATTAAACTGAGCCTGGGGCAGTATATTTACCAATGCATTAAGTCTGGTTTCAAATGTAAGGGTCTGTTTGTACCATGAGAAGAATCTGTGTGACTGAGAGACACAGCTTTTATTTTTATCAGTATTTCACAGTGACACGTGGCACAAGTGGTTGGATGCATATTGTTGCTTCTTAACCTCTGCCTCTCATTTTTTCCCTTTCTTTTGGTTCTTGTTGTTTTGTCTGCTCTTCTGTATGTTCACTTTTGTTAATTCTTATTTTAACTAATAAAAATAATCTAGGTACTGAATTAAAAACTGCCTAATTTCTTTGTGAAATGCTACACAGGGGCAGTGTCTGCAGCGGCATGGCTCCATGCTGCTTACTGTTGAATTGTGGTACTAGCATTATTGATATTTCGTTTTACATGTATGGTAAGAGGACTCACTGGTAAGTGTACTAGTATTTGGGTGTTTGTTAGGTGCATTTTATGGAAGCTACTGAAATCTTTTGAATGTCTTCTTTTGAAGTTAAACTTAATTCATTGCGTCTTAAACTTTTCTCTATTAGATATCAAGACAACAGGAGCCGCCAGGCCAAGGAACAGCACCAGGCGCTGTGGGCCAACAAAGGAGGGACTCCAGGCCGGCTATGTTTCGCATTCCTGAGTTCAAGTGGTCTCAGATGCACCAGCGTTTGCTCACTGATCTCTTATTTTCCATAGAAACAGATATACAGATGTGGAGAAGGTTTGTCCTTGTGTTCCTCACAGAAAATAAGCAGGAATTTAGTTTCTGTTTCAAAGACACTTATGTAATCATTTTGTATTACCCCAGGCATTTGATTGAAAAAGCAGAATATAAATCATTCTATGTTAGTGTTCTGACACATTACCATTTATTCTCTGTCCTATGAATGGAATCCAAGTTTAGATTAAGAAACCATGAAAACTCAAGATTTTTCTCATTAAAAATTGCTCAAGATTTGCTAGAGCATTTTTTTCTAGACTAGAGTTAATTAGCAGCTACTTAGTTGGAACTATTCCAACTGGGCTTATTACTGTAAATGCCAAAAATTAGTTGAAATTTATGTAATGCATTGCTCTTATTTGTTATAAGTAATATATATATTTCCTGTTATATTACATTGTGTGATTTACAATTTTACAAGAACCCAATTTGTTGATTTTTGTTTCTGTGTTACTCTTACCACATTTAAGAGAATTTTATGCCATTACACAAGAAAGTATTAGTAAAAATTCATTTTTATATCACATGTAGTGCTATTTGCCTCCTAATTTTTACTGTGACTTCTCAATAAGTATAATATACATTCCAAATGTATAATTGAGTAGTGTCTGCTTTAGCAAGGCTGCCTGGACATAGACAGTGGCTGCTGACAGAGGGGCTTACTCGTTCTGAGGAAGTGTGCCCCCCAGTTTCTGCTACCCTTCCTTCCTTTCCTGAAGCAGGTATGTGGTACACTGTGATTTCCTTCCCTTTGCTTCATTAGTAAACATAATTTATCTTTGGACAGCCATTCAACAAAGACAGTTATGGATTTCGTGAATAGCAGTGATAATGTCATCTTTGTACACAACACAATTCATCTCATCTCTCAAGTGATGGACAACATGGTCATGGCTTGTGGGGGTATACTGCCACTGCTGTCAGCTGCGACATCGGCCACAGTAAGGACTTCACTCTTCCCTTGGTGTGAAACCATGAATGCTTTGTATCCTTATTGATTAAAGCTTAGTGCAGTGCTTGCCATAGTAAAAACACATCTTTTATATTTACCTGAAAATATTTTAGGATGTATTGCAGGAATGAAAAGCCTATAACGGAAATGACTTTGTTAGGCATAAGTTCACTTGTGAAAAGTATGATGAAAATTTCCTCATTGCCCTTTTTTTTTTTTTTTTAAGATGAAAAGAGAAATCAGTCTGTTGTTCTAGATTTCCAGAAAACCCGGCCTTGAGAAAAGCTGGAAATTTTAGGAATGCGTCTGCTAAAACGTGAATGTAGATGTAATTTCCAAACCTTACACTTTGCAGCATGAGCTGGAGACTATTGAGCCCACTCAGGGCCTTTCCGTGGAAGCCTCAGTGACGTTTCTGCAGAGGCTGACTAGCCTTGTGGATGTGCTTATATTTGCAAGTTCTCTTGGTTTCGCTGAAATTGAAGCTGAAAAAAATATGTCATCTGGAGGAATTCTGCGACAGTGTCTCCGACTGGGTAAGCTTTTAAAATCCATTACTTTCAAAGCTCACCTAATATTTTCAGTTACCCACATGTTAAAGTAACGCTTTTCTTATTTTGGGGAGGTGTACATTTACACGTTGCCATATGCCTGCGTTTTAGTGCACGTAGTGGTGGCTAGCCAGTTTGGCCTGGGATTGGCATAAGATCTACTTAGCATGTTTGTCTGTCTCCAGAGTACCACGAGATTCTGACCCCTTTATCTTCCAAACACACTTTGCTAGGAAGGTTCTCAGTAGCCGTTATTCAAGTACACATTTATTCAAATAAGCTGGAATAGTTTATTAAAATACTTAACAAAATCTTTATTTTATATATGTATTATTAATTAATTCATATTGCATCTCAATTGTTATCCCATCCCTTGTATCCTCTCATTCCTCCCTCCCTCCCATTTTCCCCTTACTCCCCTCCCTTATGACTCTTGACTGAGGGGGACCTCCTCCCCCTCTATATGCTCATAGGGTATCAAGTCTCTTCTTGGTAGCCTGCTATCCTTCCTCTGAGTGCCACCAGGTCTCCCCATCCAGGGGACATGGTCAAATATGAGACCAGAGTTCGTGTGAAAGTCAGTCCCCACTCTCCACTCAACTGTGGAGAACATCCTGTCCATTGGGTAGATCTGGGTAGGGGTTCGAAGTTCACTGAACGTATTGTCCTTGGTTGGTGCCATAGTTTGAGCAGGACCCCTGGGCCCAGCTCCGCCCATCATAATGTTCTTCTTGTAGGTTTCTAGGACCCTCTGGATCCTTCTATTTCCCCATTCTCCCATGCTTCTCTCACCTAGAATCCCAATAGGATGTCCTCCCCTCTGTCCCACTTTCCTGGTAAATGAAGACTTTCATGGGGCATATCCCTTGGGCTAGTGTCCATATATAAGTGAGTGTATACCATTTGACTCTTTCTGCTTCTGGGTCAACAAAATCTTTAAATCTCAGTTCTTCTGGGAGTAGTTCTTATTTAAGTGAAAGTGAGCATACACAGAATGACTGTTTGACGGTTCACTGTTAAGTCTTCATTAGATGAAATAAACTCTTGTTCTTTGAATATGGTTTCCTGCTTTTTCAGGCGGGGCCGGGAGGGATAGGGTGGGGGTCTTTCAAGACACGATAGCCTTGGCTATCCTGGACTCACTTTGTAGACCAGGCTGGCCTTGAACTAACAAAGATCCACCTGCCTCTGCCTCCCTCAGTCCTACATCTAACTACAACTATTGAGATTGGGGAAATTGACTTGCTTATGGAGAGGAGATAGTGGGGAGAGAGGGCCCAAGGAATGGAAGCAAATCCTTGGGAACTTTGCCTTTATGAGGACAGTAATTTATAAAAATAAAGTAGAGAACACAATAAATGAGTCATTTTTCTATATTTATCAAGAATAAGTAATAAGTAGACAAATGGATTGAACTAGAAATGATCATAATGAAGTAGTTAACCCAGAAGCAGAAAAGACTCAAATGGTATATACTCACTTATATCTGCACACTAGCCCAAGGGGCATGTCCCATGAAAGTCTTAACTTACCAGGAAAGTGGGACAGAGGTGAGGACATCCTATTGGGACTCTACATGAAAGAAGTATGGGAGATTGGTGAAATAGAAGGATCCAGAGGGTCCTGGAAACCTACAAGAAGAACACTATGATGGGCGATTCTGGGCCTAGGAGTTCTGCTCAAACTATGGCACCAACCAAGGACAATACGTTCAGTGAACTTCGAACCCCTACCCAGATCTACCCAATGGACAGGATGTTCTCCACAGTTGAGTGGAGAGTGGGGACTGACTTTCACACGAACTCTGGTGTCTCATATTTGACCATGTCCCCTGGATGGGGAGACCTGGTGGCACTCAGAGGAAGGATAGCAGGCTACCAAGAAGAGACTTGATACCCGAGGATCATATACAGGGGGAGGAAGTTCCCCTCAGTCACAGCCATAGGGGAGTGGAGTAGGGGGAAAGCAGGAGGGAGGGAGGAATGGGAGGATACAAGGGATGGGATAACAATTGAGATGTAATATGAATATTATCAATTAAAAAATGAAAAAAAAAGAATAAGTAATATAAAGTAGTAAATACCCACAATTAGACTTCTTTATACCATTATAATTTTCACTTGAAATGCCATTGAGCATAGTTTTTAGAGTGAGTATGCTTTCAAGAAATTGGCATACCAATTTGTAAAAATCATTTAAAAAGTTCATCTTGTGCATAACAAAATAGAAGCTATCGCTTATTAACTTAAGCCATTAGTGCTGGCTTTTATAGTGCAGTAAAATTGAAAACTTTAATCAGTTCAGTTGAGATATGAATGTAGGTTTGTTTGTGCAGGGCTGCTACGTTTTTAAATACATTAGGATCTCTGAACTGGGCTGGCTGTGCGCCGCAGCATTACACAGAGTAGTTGGCTAGCACTGTGAGGCTCTGGGTTCAGTCACTTGAAGTACAGCAAACATACCATACCTGAATTGATTTTTATTCAGCAGAAATCCCTGGGTCATTCTTGAGGGGGCTGGAGAACACTTTGTGAAACAGGGTTCTACGAAGGTGAGGTTGGTTTTGCACTTGCTGTGTAGTTGAAGTTAGCATTTGAACTTGTGATCCTCCTGCCTCCTCCTCCCAACGGCTGGAATTGAGCAGAGGGGTCAAATCCAAAGTCTCAGCAGTGCTAGGCAAGCATGCTACCACCTGAGCTGCTTTCCTGGATCTTAGCCATAACAGAGAATAAAATCATTCAATAAATACTAGGTCATAGTCTAGGGAAATTTTAGGAATTTGTTGAAGGTAATCTGTTTTGAATAAAGTGTAACAGGAATTGTATTGTGTAGGTGATTTATATCTTAAATAAAATTTATATCCTTAAATAAAATTTTCTTTTCTTTCCCAATCTTTTCCTTAAAATGCATTATAGTGTGTGCAGTGGCTGTAAGGAATTGCTTAGAGTGTCAACAGCATTCCCAGCTAAAAGCTAGAGGAGACACAGGAAAAGGATTGAAAACAGTGCACGGCCTGATTCCCATGGGGAAGTCTGCAGCAAAGGTAAAGGCGGAGCCATTCATTCCACAAAAGCATGTTTATGGTCTACAACTGAGATCCGAAATTAGGTTGCTAATTGTAACATAAAGCTAAATAAATCTCATGTAGATTCTAAAATAGTCTCTTTCTTCTGTCAATATAACATCCGAATGTTTGTGTTTAAGTATATGGCAAATATTTGCGTAGACTTAATCTTGTCTGCTTTCCCAATACGTTTCCTTGCTGCTATGATACGTTTCATTCAGGTATGTTAGCTTTCTCCTAACTCCCTTTGCCTTTTATACTCAACTCCCACAAGGAAAGAAAAATTATGTAAAAAAAAAAAAAAAAACTGAAAAAAATATATTATGCTTTCTTGATACTTTATTGTGTTCATTGATTTTTAAAAAATGTTTATCGTCGTCGTCGTCGTCGTCATTGTCATCATCATCATGTCAAATAGAGCCCAGTGGACATTGTGACTGGTGGTATATCTCCAGTAAGAGATCTTGACAGGCTTCTGCAAGACATGGACATTAATCGGCTTCGAGCAGTTGTTTTTAGAGACATCGTAAGTTAAGATATTTTTTCTTTTCTTTTTAATATTTATTTATTTAAGTAATTTATTCAGATTACATCTCAATTGTTATCCCCTCGCTTGAAGATATGTCTTTCAAGCATTCCCTTCCATGCTTTCTCTTGGGCCTGAAGTCCTTAAAGTAGAAAGAAGCTCTGTGAAAAAAACAGATGCGCTCAACCGTCAGGTCTAGAAACCAGGTTTCTTGGAAATGATTTTAGAGTCTTATAAGGTTCAGCCTAATTATTTATTCAGATAAATGGGATTATCTGAATAAATAGAGCTACTTTATCAGAATTAAAGAGCAGTGGTCTGTTACTTAGGAAGCACTGCCTATTTTTTTTTTTTTTTTTCATGTGCTCAGAAGGTGGAAAAAGTTTCAGTTGTGCTTACGTAGTCTGGTCAGATGATATGCTGGTAAAAATGCCAGAATTCAAACCCTGTATTGTGGTCTTGCCTTCAGAATCCTTGCACTTAATTTAACAACGTATTATCTCCTAACACTGTATTATTTGACTGGATATTTACTGTTTTTTTCCGTAAAGAGTTTTAAAAAAGCTGTACTAAAAGATACATAATGAAATGTTTTCCCTATTGTATGGTATTTTAATCTTTTATTTGTTTTATTTTTGAGATAAGTTTTTTTTTTGTAGCCTAGGCTTGCTTTCAACTCACTGTTCCCTGCTCCAGCCTCTCCAGAGCTGTGACTGTAGTCACATGTCTTGCTATCTTTTTAACTTTTCTTCTTCTTCTTCTTTTTTTTTTGGTTTTTCGAGACAGGGTTTCTCTGTGTAGCCTTGGCTGTCCTGGACTTGCTCTGTAGACCAGGCTGGCCTCAAACTCACAGTGATCTGCCTGCCTCTGTCTCCTGAGTGCTGGGATTAATGGCCTGTGCCACCACGCCCAGCTTCTTTTTAACTTTTTAAAGATGAAAATAATTTTGTTTTAGCAGATTTTTATATTAGATTTATAAAGTCTTACCAAATATACATCTTAAAATAGTCATTTGCAATCTTCTTACTACTGTGAATATTTTCTTTAGTAACTCCTTTTTGAACACTTACTGTAGATTTTGTATTGCTTACTTTAAATATGTATTTCATATGAAATTTTATGAGCATCGTTTTTCTTTTCCCTTTCTCTTTCTCTGGTATTTTCTTGCACTCTTGTGTTCTTGACTCAGTCTTAATACATGTTTAGAACTTGGAGTGTTGTCACCACACAATAACTTTTGAATACTGACTGAATAACACAGCACCAGATGCTGTGTATCTGCTCTCATTTGTTGTCCTGTGAGGAAGATGGCAACATTAGATTGTTTTGTGCTAGGAAACACATAATTAGTAGAAAGAGGTGGAGAAAGTGAGTGGAGAATTTTTAAAAATTTGATGGGATGAATAAGGATTTAGTAAGACCTAAATAATAAATAGCTGACTGAGAAAACCACACAAATGATTTTCCTAATGGTCACATAGTTAGCAGTTTTAATATATGGCAGGAAAGGAGTATTTAATAAAAAAATAAAAAATGCACATTTATCTTTTCTACAAGACTAAGAGGCTCATATTTGCAAACTTATGAAGTGCAGTAGATTTTATCACACAGAAATGTGTCTAAGAACAGGTTCAAGCAACCTGCTAAGGGAGAGCTCGACATCTGAGTTTCTTCTGAACTTGTGTCTGGAACTTCTGACAATAGTTAAAAAATTTAAAAAAAAATTTTTTTTTGAAAAATTTATAATGAGAAGAGTAGATGACAACTGACAATCTAATTTTCTCTTAAGTTTCCATCTATTTTCCAGGCACCAAAGTGGAAGGCCTAGGGCAAGTGCCAATTTGCTGGGACGTATCTTTAGACTTAGAAACTTTCCAACAACCAACTACTTGAGAGGCTTGTAATTTTAGGTTTGACAGGCATATTTGATGTTTTAAATTTAAAGTAATTAGCTTAAACGTTTTAGGAGACGTTGTCAGAAGCGGTGTGTGTATAACATCTTCGTGGCTGGATATGGGGGTCACTGATAGTTGAGACATGTCGGTCCCCTGAAGAGTCAGGATGGCTAACCTACACCTCGCTTTAGGTTGTGCTTTTGTTTTAGGAAAATGCTCTGTATTCAGTCCTGACTTGTGTTTGCTCCTGATATTTAAAATATGCTGAAGGTTCTTTTTTCCTCTCTTTTTCTTTGTGATACCTTTACTTTTTTCTCCTTGATGTCTGTCTTGAACATGCTGGTCTCATAGTGCAACATTGCTGGGATGTTAGATTTATATATTTGGATTTTTGTGATGAAAAGTAAAAATAATTAATTACTTTATATTGTGGTAATTACTTTTTTGAGTCGCCTTTTAAAGTATGGTATAACTTGTCTCTGAAAATTGAGCACTCAATTATTTTTAAAGTTGAATCAGTTTTTCTTTTTCTGTATCTGTACACATTTTCTTTTAAAGGCATTGCCAATAATATGTTTGGCCTTTGCTCAAATATACTTTAGAGTTCTACATTTAGTAATAAATTATTATACAAATGATAAATTATTTTCTGTGAAAATTGAAAGATTTGTGAATATCTTTTACATTCAAATATTGTAATTTGAAATAAATTAAAATGTTAATAGTGGCATTGAACAATTACTTTTGATTTTTTTCTCAGGAGGATAGCAAGCAAGCTCAATTCTTAGCTTTGGCTGTTGTGTACTTTATTTCTGTTCTGATGGTCTCAAAGTATAGAGACATTTTGGAACCCCAAGATGAAAGGCACAGTCAGTCTCTTAAGGAAACTGGTAGTGACAATGGGACTGTTTCACTTCCTGGTAAGTTTCCATGTTTTATTTTCTGGTACTTAAATCTATTGTGTGTTAAGCGAGACTGTAGCATTATACGTACTAAGAGCAAAATAATTTAACTTACCAATAACTCGGCAATTCACATGTTGTTCAGTTATTTACAATTGGGAGGTGAGTTTGTACTGTAAATGGACCATCTAACTAAAAGATGTGGAAGTGTTATCTTTTATAAGTAAAGAGTCCAAAGTTTTTTATTTATTATTTGCCATGAAAGGTAATTCAGTCCTTTACAACAGACTTCTAGGAAATCATTTAAACAATTAATAGTGATTAAAAGTAGCTTTCAGATGCATGGTGGTGGCACACAACTTTAATCCCAGCACTTGGGAGGCAGAGGCAGGCGGATCTCTGAGTTCGAGGCCAGCCTGGTTTATAGAGTGAGTTCCAAGACAGCCAGGGCTACACAGGGAAGGAAACCCAACCTCGAGAAGCCAAACAAACCAACAAAGAAATAATAAAAGGGAATTTTCAGTTACAGTCATATAGTTAGATGAACAACTTGGATAGTTACAAAACTAGCTGCACCCAGAGGAGGGGCATTCCCTGTTACCTCCACATCCCCCAGCCCCACCACAGTAGGCTTTCATTTAGAACGTATTAGGTTCTTATATTCACATAAGTTCAAACATGAAGGAAGAAAAAGACTCTACCTTTATGGAGCTTATCTCTTGCAGGAGGAGAGAAAATATTTTTTAATAGATAAATTTTATGGTATTTTAGAAGGCAGTAAAAGTGATAATAAATAAAGTGTCAGGCACAACAGGAGAGATGGTTTATGGATTTTTCTTTAAGAGAAATGCACAGTTATTGGAGTGTTGTGTACAGCATTATAAGTGACATAATTTAAAAATAACACTCTGGGCCCAGTGTTCAGTTGATAGAGCATTTGCCATGCAACCCAGTGATCCGTGTTCAGTTCCCCAACTCCAGAGTGGAAGGAGTGAGTGCACTCCTGTAAGTTGTACTTTTCCTCCACATGTGCACCATGGCATGTGTGCACCAGCATTCATATATACACACACATATCATATGCACACTATAAACACATAAACAATAATAATGATTAGTAACACTTTGGATTCTGTGTTGAGGATACATAAAAGAGGAAAAGAAAACGTATTGTTTTGGTATTTTGTTGCCATGTGGTTGAAAACCACAACTACCTTCATATTTCATGATTTCTGTGGATGTCATCTGAATATGGCATGGTGGGAATGCTCATCCCTGCTCAAATGTTTCCTGGGAGTGAAAGTCTAAGATGGCTTCTCTGCTGTCTAGGGCCTCAGTTGAGAGGGCTCTGGGCTGGGTTTGACCTAGTGGAGCCCCTGAGCTAGTGTTAGTTGGGGGAGGGTCTTAATTATTATATTAACATAATTCTTCATTTCCTTCTATTAGTTTTAAAGGCTTTTCTATTTAGATGTAGTCTCCCTCTTTAGAGCAGAATTCAGTTAAGTGTCTTAACTGAGCTGGTTTGGACTTATTAAAGTTTGGCCTTGGAACTGAATATTGCTTATGATTTGATTCTGTTGGTTAACATTCCTATGGATCTGGCTCATATTGAAAGATTTCTTAAATACCAGAACCTATGAGTCAATAGGCTTATTAAAGAGATTGTTTTCCACTATCAGTTAGGAGGACAGTACAGTAATTGACTTGATGTGATGACTTGGTGGTCTCGGGTTGTAACAACACAGGCAACTAGAGGCAGTCAGATTCCAGGTATATTTGGGTGACAGAGAACAGTATTGCTGAACATTAATGTGGGTATTTAAGAAAGAAAAGCTATTTAATAATTACTATAAGATAACTGGAGTAGATATGAGGTGAAACATTCCAGTTTTCAACTTGTTAACTTTAGATATTTTGACATATAAGATGTAGGGAAGGCAGTGAAATTTTTGTGTGTGTGTGTTGTGTGTGGGGTGGGGTTGTGGAGATATTTATAATGTGGAATGCGAGTGGGGTCACTAAGAAAAAAATACATGTAGAGGTGATGAGAGAACCAAGGACTGAAAGGATCAAGGATTGACCTTAATCAGGGAAGAAGAAGTTGAAGACATTAACAAAAAACTACTGGTGAAATGGAAAAACATGTTAAGGGAAAGAAAGAAAGCACATCCATTAGCTGCTCTACTGACAAGTGCTACTAGGGATGAGCACTGGTCATTATATTTGGCAAGGTGTAGGGCTTTGAAAAGAGCATCTGGTTGGAATGATTGGGGGTTGCTTGGGCTGGGGGTTTGGCTCAGCTGCTGTAGTGCTTGCCTAGCATGCATGAAGCCCTCATCTACTAACCATGGCGGCACGTGTCTGTAATCTTGGCACCCAAGAGGTGGAGGGAATAATATCAGAAGTTCAAGCTCTGTCTTTGATTCATAATCATCCTTGGATATGTGAGACCCCATCTCAGCAAGCGTGGGGTGCCCCTTGTTGAACTAGATCGTCATCATCAGCATTGGCTTATTCTGCAAGGGGGAGAGTTGACCATCTTTTCAGCAGTGGAAGCCGTGTGTGAGGTAGAAGTTGAATGCACTGTTGGCATTCAGCTTTGTTATCATCCATGTTTATGTTACAGTCAGTTTTGAAGGCTGATGTGGGTACCTGTTACTCATTCACTTTATCATCTATTTTGGTTATAAGATGCATTCCATCATTATGTTTTAAAATTTATGGTAATGGTTTTTTTATTTTAAGAGAACATGGTATAAAATCCTGGATGGCTACCAGGACTTGATTTTTACCTGACAAATTTTTTTAAACTTGATTTTCTTAAAATTTACTCTTCTGTCTTTGGTTAAGATGCAGAAAACACACCAGCAGAATTTAGCTCTTTAACTCTATCATCGGTGGAAGAATCAGTGGACAGCACCTCATCTACTAGAAGGAGGGACTCTGGCCTGGGTGAGGAAACAGCTTCGGGCTTAGGAAGCAGTACGTCTGTAGCTTCTCCAGCAGCGCCTCTGGGTGTCAGCGCGGGTCCAGATGCCATCAGTGAGGTGCTATGCACTCTTTCTTTGGAAGTCAATAAATCTCAGGAAACAAATATTGATGGAGGAAATGAGTTGGATAGGAAGGTAACACCATCGGCTCCAGTTTCAAAAAATGTCAATGTGAAGGACATTCTCCGGAGCTTGGTGAATATGCCAGCAGATGGAGTCACTGTGGATCCGGCCCTCCTGCCCCCAGCCTGCCTCGGTGCTCTTGGAGACCTGTCTGCTGACCCACCCGTGCAGTTCAGATCTTTTGACAGGTATGTAAGTGGCCCTTTGTTTGGGTATGCTTATGTTTGCAAATTGTAAATGTGAACAGAAATTCAACACGAAACTCTAAATTTTGTGGCTTCAACAGTAGGGTGGAATGTTTTGATAAACTTTATAAAAATTATAAGGGTAGTTCTGTTGTGTGGTTTGTATAGTATTTTTATATATTAACAGTTTATGCCACTAAAATTATTTTAGGTATATTTTCAGTTGTGCATTAGCACATCGTATGTAAAAATGCCATTTCCTTCCTCCCTCCTCCCTCTCTCTCCCTCCTCCCTCCCTCTCCCTCCCTCCCTCCCTCTCTCTCTCTCTGGTTACACTGCCGGCATTACTTGAGCTTTCAATGGCTACCCACCATTCCCTTGTTCTCAGTATTGTCTCAGCCTTCATGAAAACAACAATTCAAAAGTTGGAATCCAGGTGCCAGTAGATATAAGAATTCAACCAGGTGCTCTGAGCCTAAGCAGTTTGAGAAAGCTAGCTACAGAATCTTTGTTGGTTGTGCAGGCCTAAGGAATTTTTAAAAATAGATTAGCTTATTTCCTAACTGGTCAGTTGATGTGTCTCTCTCAGGATGCCATCCAAGGCCCTATCATTGCTGGGCAGATGCTCTAGTACCCTCTGCAATATATTGTCAGTCTGTTTGGGAGCTGTCTTTATATTTTATAGTTTCCTATGTTCTATATCAACATACAGTTATTGAATGAATACTTGAAACATTTGTATTATTATCTGGGAACAAACTAATATACAGAAAAGTTCCTACTACAATTTTTTATTTTCTTCAGACATTATGTTGCTTATATGAAATTTAGATATATTTTAATGCTTTCTGTGTTTTCCATAAAAAGCTATTATTTTTAAATAAGAAAAATATTTGATATATTGCTTATAAAATCTTAAAATACTAATTATGATCTAAATTTCTTTAAAAATTATTTAATTTTATTTATTGTTTCACAATTTTTTATGTATATATAATACACTTTGATCATTTCTGCCTCATTTTCCTCTCTTACTCCCATTCAGCTCCCATTCAGCCCCTTCTTCTCAGCAGTGAACTTTTGTATATAGATTTGTTTATGCCTCACTGCATTTACTTATTTATTTATTTATTTAAATTATGTATGTCTGTTTGTGACTATGTGCCCATCAGTGGCAGGTGTCTATGGAATCCAGAGGATCTTCTGAAGCTGGAATTATAAGTAGTTGTGAACCAATTGACGTGGGTGCTGGGAACTGGACTCTGGCCCTTTACAAGTGCAGTGCATGCTGTTAACCACTAAACCATTTCTTCAGATGCTTCTTCATACGCACTGCATTGAAGTAGGATTGCTTGCAGGAGCATGGATAGTCGATTACAAGGGGACTTTACCGGTGGCTGTACTGCTGTGGACTATGTCTCCTCACCCGACAGTAACCATTGGCTTCCATCGCTCCTTAAAGAGGGGTAGGACCTTATGAGAGCCCATGAGCCCTTCCTCCATCCATGCAAGCTCACAGTGCTACAGTCATGAACTTCGTCCTGTCTTCCAGCTCTTACATTATTTCTGCCCACTCTTTTCCGGTGTCCTCCAAGCCTTTGAGGGGTGATGTAGATGTATCATTAAGGAGTCACTTATTCTCTGCACTTTGGCCGGTTATGAGTTTGTCTCTTAACTGGTGCATTCTGCCAACAGAAGTTTCTCTGACCCAGTTCAGCAGCAGCAGTAATCTATTTGCAAAATTACAAATATTTAGAAGGTTATTTGACAATGTATCCATTTAAAAAACAATAGCAGTACGTTTCTGTGTCTAATTCCCATAACCTTTAGTCCATGGACTTTGGCCCGGTTTATTATATGTCTACATGTCGACATGAATTCCCTGTAGTGGAGCTGGCCTCACATCCAACCAGAAAATGATCATTCATTCCCATAACAATTATGCTACTTACTGTTGCACTCGAGGGTACATGTGGCCTGCTAGGTTGGTGGTGTTGCTTGCAGGAATCTCAGCTTGGTAGGATTTGTAATGACTTTTCCCTTTTAGTAGCAAGTATAGCACCTTATGAGCCTGGGAAACCTAGCCAGCAGGGAGGAAGCTTCCAGCTCCATTCCAGCTTGATTTTTCTATGTCCTATAACCAAAGAGGATAGGGCCTTCTCATGTGCTTCCTGTGCTCCACCAACAGTGGTGGTAGTAGCCTGTCCAATGACAGTCTTAAGTCAAATGACCTAGTTTGAGATTATGTCTCTTCAAGTCTTTGATGTCCCTCACTTTATATTTATCTAATGTTGCCTTAGAACCAGATCGACATTAGTATATTTCGGCAGGAATGTCAGCAGAAGTGACAGCTTCTTCTTGTATCCTGTGCAATGGCATGCCTATGGCGGTGTCTTGTTACTGATGCAGCTTACTCTGTCAGTGGTTACAGTGGTATGCACCAAGTCTCTCTGCTATTGAGGAGTTCCTTGTGGAGCGAGGCTACACAATTTCAGTTCTTTGGCAGATTTTCCGTTCATTGATTTATGGACTTAAGGTTTTCTGTTTTATTTGGTGGCTTCTAATATTAGAGGTTTCTACTTAATAGACTGTGCAACAATATATATTTTTTCTGTTAGTTTAGCCTTTGTCCTCTATTTTTCGCTCTTTTGTAAATGGTTTCTTACTGTATTGTCCAGGCCAGCTCCAGATTCCTCAGCTAAAATGATTGTATGCCATAGACCCTGGAATTTATGCTAGTCCTTCTGGTCACTGCTACGATCATGGGTGTGAGCTACCATTCTCAGATTAAAATTAACTTGGATTTGTGCTAGTGTTAATAATAAATAATTGTGTGACTAAATACTCTTATTGGCTGTGTCTTATTAATATACAATGTTGTTTTTTCTGAATGACCCAAATTTTTTATTTTGGCATTTATTTCCTTTTCAATAATGTTGAAATTAAATCTCTTTTCACAAGGCCCTAAGTGAGATTATGCATTTATTAGGTACTACATTTTAAGAGGTTAAAGTAGGAAAGAAACTAATTTTGTTGGTAGCATTTTTCTGGATGTTTGGTGGAACTCAACATGTCTGGTATGCATTTAACATATTGTCTGATGGAGTACAAACTGTTCTGTCTCTCCCCCTGTCTTTTTTCTTAACAAGAGACACCTTTTGAAAGACCTTTTTTTTCCCCAGCCATGGGCCAATGGAGTGTCTTTGGGAATTTCAAAGCATCCCTCTGATCACGTATTTATCTCAGGAATGCTGTGCCAGAAATCAGAGCTCTCCTCATATCTTAAGAATTATCAACTCCCAAGCGATAGCTGGGAAGTTTAGAGTAGCAGCTGCGTGAGGGAGCCCTTGCTGAAAGGCTGCCAGCTCGGGCCTCTGTGAAAGCGAAGGTGTTGGTGTTCCTTCCCATGCCCAGACCCCTTCTCTTATCTAAAGATCCTCACTGGCGATTAATGGATGCCAGGGATTCATCTTGATAAAGTTCAAGGGCTGGTCTGTGTTCTCAACATAATCCGTAGGGACTAAAGTGCTCGGCTAAAGTAGGCTGCCCCCCCCCCCCCCTTAGTGAACTATTTTCATGTTAAATAAAACCGTCATGTGAAGGTTTATGATACTTTGAACTGATATTATTTTGAGATGAAAATTCTGAAACTCCTGCTTTATTTGTGCTTATTACTAATTAATTGAGAGAATGTTCAAACTCCCTAATTAAGGAAAAATGACAACGAAACAACAGTATTTTCACTTGCTGTGAGTATGACTATGAAAAGTAGTTAAAAAAAATCCGTATGATGGGGAAAATTATAAGTATTCTAAATATTCACTAAAGTTAGTGAGTCCATAAAGAAAACCTCTAAGTAAACTTTTCACTTTATAGTTGACATGTTGAAAAGCAAGTCGGTATAGCTGGTTTTCTGTCTTCTACATTCTTTATGACAAAAAGAGAAGTACTTCAGTTAAAAATTGGTATTTTTCAAAATTCAGATAATTACTTGCTTAGTAAACATTAAGGCAGATTTTGAGTTTTGTTTTTAAGTAGAAACTTGAGGTGCAGGGTATAGCTCAGCGGCGGAGTTGTGCGCAGCCTGTGCAAGATCACGGACTGAGTACCCAGCACAGGAGGAAAAGCGAGGAGCCAGGGTGGAGGGATACAAAGCTGCTTGTGCTCTGCGCATGTTGCATTTTCTTTGTTTCTTTTTTCCAAAGAGAATACAAAATGCTTTGTTCTTGTATGGCTAATTCTCACTGAAGAGTGATAAGCTTAAAATTTTTAAGTATCTATTCAAAATGGAGACTGTACTTTCCTAGCTTAGATTTATGCTTGCAGGATGAGCATAATGGACTAAATGTCTCCTCTACTGAAGCGTTTAGCCTTTACAATGGAACTTTATTGTAGTAATAAAACGAAAACATCCCATATATACACGTATTATTTATTGCATTTTTAATTAGATCTCTCGACTTTGGGTTTTATTTTAATCTGGCCCAGAGTTTTCGCAGCATTCGTTACATCTGAGAACTGACTTGAATCAGGCTATGGATTTAGACATTATTAATTTTATTTTGTGTGTGTAATAATTAATAGTTTGAGTAAACAGTAGGGGAGAAAACATGATCACAAAGGTGGTTTTCCCAGGGCTAATTTTATTCATTGCACTCCAGATGTGCTGAGCTCTGATGTTTTCCCAAGTGTAGGAAACTTGACTGCATAATTTCTGGTAGTGAGGAATTATCTTCACGCTCTCCCTTATTAAAATTAAAAAGTAAAGTACAACCTCATTTTTTCTATTTATTATCAGATATACTTTCATAAGTTAATGGTAGTATATACATAATTTCTTATCTTGAAAATCACTTTTATGTTCTATGTAGGTGATTATAATGCAGACATGTTTAAAGTTAGCATAAATATGTTAGCTGGAGAACTTGCTGAACATACTGAAAAACATTTCATTGTATGCTGTGTGTGCATGAGCTGGATGCCATGTGAATTACAGCTTAGTAAAACTTCAAAAGCAGTTCATTGTGAGGCAGTGGTTGAAATCACAGTCTGATTTTAGGCATATATAGATTTGTGGTGCATTCCAAAAGTTAATTGTGACAAGTTACTTTACCTTTCTGGGCTTGCTTTAAAACTTGGTGGCACATGTTTGTAATCTCAGGACTTGTGAAGGGTGAGGACAAGGCCGTAGAGGAACAGGAGACCAGGGCTCTGGGTCTGGCTGCCTTTTGTATTTTCTCTCATGATTATTATTTTTTAAATAAAATTAGTGTATACCTTAACATTGTCTTTCAAATTGAACTATGAAAAATTTTAAGACTATGTGCAAAACTGTGGACAGTAAATATTTACTGAACTGAATAAAAAATTATGCTATTTTCACTATTGGAAAGTATTAGTAACAGTATGCTATATGTTTAAAAAGAAGATAAAGTTTTTACTGTGTTTTACTTAACCGTGGACACATAAGGGTTGTACATGTTAAGGAACAAATATGAAGTGCAGTATCTGATGAGCTTTGAACAGTGCGTGTGTTTGCGTTACACAGAGTCCCTGTTCCCACTCAGCCCCTCTCTGTGTCCCCCAGAGGCTGTTGCCATTGTAACTTTTCCAAAACCATTTATTAGTTTGCTGTATTCAAAACTTTTTAAATAAAGGAAGTAAAGAGTATATTCTTTAACATAGGCTTCCTTAATTTAAGGCAATACTTATGTCCTATTTTTTACATAACAGTATCCTATTATAAAAGTACTTGCCCTTTAAAAACTTTTTCTGCGTGAAGCACATTTGAAAAATTTCCATTTTTATCCAGATACTTTCAAGCATCTGCAAGCATAAATTGTATTATTGTATTCTTATGTTTTCTTGAGCAAAGTGGGGCTATAGGGTAAATGTATGTCTAAAATTTTCTTTGTAGAAGTAGATTTTTTTCACTGCTGTAGCTTGTGTAACGGACCTCAGACATATTAGACAACGTGCTGTACCGTGGCCTGCCTACAATTCACTGATCTAAATGTTAGTCTCCCATCAGTATATATCTCTGTATGTATAAAAGCATTGTGGTGGTTCTTTTGTGGACAAATGTGAAAGTGAATTATTAATACTAATCATTTCCACCTTATTGTTACAACATAGAAATTTTCTTACATATTAGCATATAAATTTCTGGCAAGAGTAGGAAAAGCAAAGACAGATTATATTTGTATTGTTTTGTTTGGGTACCACCAGCACATATGTATGTGTGCACCCGCACAGAGGTCATATCTACTTCCCTTTAAGTCAGTGATCTTCATCTGATGTAAGCTACCATGATTTAAGCACACCATTTTGGACTGGGGGCTCAGGTGGCTGTTGCTTCTATTTTTTAGTATATTGTTAACATTGGCAGTCACCCTTATAATGATGTGACACCAGCTACCCCCAAGTACATTGAATAAGCCTTGCCTAGCACAAGATAACTTGATTTAATTGGCAACAGTGTTTGCCCTCAAATGATAGTCACTGAAGTAAAACGGAACCTATTTCACGTTGTTCTTTTCTTTTTCTTTTTAAATAACAACAGAAATGTATTTTTAAGATAAGGGAATTATATGCTTTAGAAAGTCTGACTACATTTATTAGGATAAAGTACCTAAATAACTTTGTTTAAAAATCAAATACTTTAAAGCTACTAAGGGAATACTTTCAGCTTACAGTATTGTCAACAAAAGATGTGATTAAATAAATTGAATGTTGAAGACTTTAAGCTTATGGTTAACACCGGGTAATTAAAAGTAAGAGCTGCTGTGGGAGTACAGTATATATCAGCTGTCCTTTTACCTCATTAGCTGGGTTTTTGCATGTTTATGGAGCTAACTTCAATTAAAAATGCCTTTTAAGTTATGTCTAACAAGGCCTTTTAGTTACTCTTTTGGTATAAAGTATTGCACTTTAATTGAAATTGGTATATCATAAATACTTGTGTTTGAATGCTATGCAATATGAACAACTGGTTATTTGACACTTTCGCTATTTTTAAAAAAGGCCTTTTCTATGTGATATAATCAGAAGCTATTGTGTTTTATGAGCTATGTACATGCACTCATCACTTGTGTAGGTAATGTTTTATCTGTTTTAAAGTTAGCAGTGCTTTACAGTCGTTAATGAAACATACTGTGTTTTCTGCGTCAGTTGTGAGATTTTAAAAAAAACTTTGACTTCTTGTCTTCTTCAATTCCACAATTCTCTCTCTTCTCCTTTTTCCACCAAAATTCTGCTGGGTTGTGTTTATTAGAAAAGTCAAGATGATTTTAAATTGTAAAAATTCTGATGTAAATGTTGGTTAAAACATTAAAATGTGTTATTTTCATAGGATATTGTCTTAGTTTTAAAAACAGTGAGCCTGAGGAGGTAGATAGGGTGTCAGCAAAGTGTTTGCTGTGCAAGCAGGAGAACCTGGTTTGAGACTTGCAATGTTTTAAAACAATATATGTGTTGGAGGGAGGGAGGAAGGGAGGGGCTAAGAAAGATGGCTCAGAGGTTGATTCCCAGCACCCACATGGCAGCTCACCAGTGTCTGTAACTCCAGTTCCAGGGGCTCTGATACCCACTTCTGGTCTCTGTGGGCACCAGCCACACATACAGTACAGACACATATGTACAGGCAGACTGCTCATATGCATTATAGACAAACAAACAAATGAACAAACAAACAACCAGGATGTGATGTACTTTTGTTAAGTGCATCCCAGGGATAAGAACCAGGGGCATCTTGGGATCCCCCAGTCAGTCAGCCCAACCTATTTAGCAGTTTTCAGGCCAATGAGAGACCCTTTCTCAAAACCAAGGGGGTTGACTCCTGAGGAATAGCATCCTCAGTTGTGCTTTGGCTTATGCATGCCACCTCTCTCTCTCTCTCTCTCTCTCTCTCTCTCTCTCTCTCTCTCTCTCTCTCTCTCTCTCTCTCCCTCCCTCACTCCCTGTCTTCTCTCTTTTTCCCTCATTCTCTCTCTCTCTCCTCTCTCTCTCTCTCTCTCTCTCTCTCTCTCTCTCTCTCTCTCTCAAAGAGCCAAAGGTACATAAATATGGACAGCATTGAAAGGATTTTAAGGTTTAAGAATATTATATCAAGATATGGTAGGAATGAAAATGAAAGTTAGCTCTTATTTTGAAATGTTTATAATGTAATTTATATATTTTAAAATATTTATTACAGAAGTGTCGTCATCGCAACAAAAAAATCAGCAGTCTTACCTCCCACCCTTACGACAAGTGCACCTACCAATGCTGTCAGTGTGGTTTCTTCAGTAGATTCTACCCAAGTCTCAGATGTAGGGGGAGAGTCACCAGGTGAGTTAAGTGATAATAAGGTCAACAAAGTTTTTAAACAATTTTAAAGAAAATTTTAGGATTTTTCTGGGGGAAAAAAAAAAAAAAACGAAGAAGAAGAAGTCTGTAAGGAACTTTAGAAATCTCTGTACTTTTTAAATTTTACTGTTGCTTACTAATATCCTTCTGTTTACAAACTTGCTATTGTTTACTAATATTACAAAGGAATATGAGTAAAATTAAACAGTATAATTAGGCCTGGAGATTCAATTCGGGTGGTAGAGTGCTTGCCTAGCATGTTCTGAGCCCTGGTTTAGTCCCTAGTGCCGGGTGAGTGGTGGTGCCCGCGCCTGGGAACGTAGCACTTCCAAGGTAGATGTAGATGACCAGAAAGTGAATTAAAGACCTGTTTCAGCTATATGAGACCTGTCTCAAAAAAATAGAAAAATTTCTTTATTGTTCCTCTCCAACCTAATATGTTACAGTGCATTAAAGGGATGTATGGCTACATAAATGATAGAATTATAAGAACATACATATGTCCTGTATTTTATGTTCTTTATTGTTCTTGAGAGGGTATAGACAGTAGTTTAAATCAGAGCATTCTGATGACATAAGCCTTTAAAATGTAGTTAATGATTGTTAAATGCATATCTACTATATACTATTTGTTTATTTTTCCGATTTTCTGAATTAGAATCTTATTTGTTTTTCTGAATTAGAATTGTGGAAAGTACTTGCTACTCTAAAGTAGTATCCCATTCCCACAATGGCACACATTTAAAAAAAAAAAACAGTAATCTTAGTTTGTCTAGATTTTGTTTCATATTTCTTTAATATAAATGCATATTACCTAATGCATATCAGATGTTAAATCCCTCTATGTTAGCTGAAGGTTAGAGATAATACAAGCAAAATTTCAGCATTCAAATAGGCAAGCAGGATGCTGGGAAGATGACGTAGGTGATCCCGTGCCTGCTGTGCAAGCCTGAGGACCTCAGTTGGCACCCGCAGCACCCACGCAACAAGCTGTCTGTAATTCTATCACTGGGGAGACAAGAGACAGGAGGGTCCCTGGGCTTTTCTAGCCAGCTAATCTTGCTGAATTAGTGAGCTTTTTGTTCAATGAAAAAAATTTCAGTCTGAAAATAAGGTGGAAAGCAATAAAGATAGACATGGCATTGATCTGTGGCCTCCACAAGCACAAACATGTTTACAGATGACCCTACAAACACATGTACCAAACAAGTGATGTCACCACTGTAGGAAGAGAGCATCTCCCACCAGTGACACTTTATAAGAGGCTGTACTCTGTTATAGACACAGTAACAAGGTCTGAGAACCCAAGGGACCCACATTGTGTCTCTAGGACTGTCCCCGACCCGCGGGTTCAGTTATTCGTGGGGTGGCGAGGAGGGTCGCGACCTGTGAATAAAGAATTGGGCGGGAGAGAGACATGGGCCCAGGGAAACATTGCCTGTCGAGGGCCGTTTATTGTAAGGGGGTATCCAAATGTAAAGTAAGCTTCTGGGAGGGCGGGGGGTAGGAAGGAATGCAGTGGAAAGTTACAAAATCTTCTGGGCCAGGCCCAAGGGCAGCAGGTGTGGAGTGGGGCGACTACACAGAAGTCGCGGATACACCGAATGTTCTCTTTCTCAAGGTCAGGCTGGATCTTTTGTGGTTGCCAGGCAGAATAATTATCTCAAGTACGCAGACAGCTGTGGCTTTCAGCCAGCAGGGCCTCTCGGCCACTGGGGCAGGCCAGGCAGGGTCCTACGGCTCCTGACATAGGATGAGGTTACTATACGTAGAAGGATCCCTAAGGGAAGCCTTGTTACAGTAAAAGATCAAAAACAGTGTTTTCACTTATTTTGGGACACTTGTACAAAGGTCTACTTTTCTGCTTTTATTTTGCAAACTGTCCCACCTTGGGGCATGTTGAGGTTGTTACTAGACTGGCCACTAGTCGGCCGGCCCTACCCTGTACACACTGTGCATAACCGCAGGCTGCCGTAGCAGAGAGGAAACAAACAAATGGCTCCTCTTTGTGGAGGTCCCAGCTGAACTGAACCCAAATCCTAACTGTTGAAGAAACAACATTTGAAACCAGATGCAAGTCTGAAACTAGCAATGCTTTGCTAGCTGGCAAACCTCCTGTAAGCCAGAGAGGCAGACCCTGTCTCAATTAAAAAAAAAAAAATGCATTTCACCTCATCAAAATTAGAATCAGCTGGGATATAGCTCAGGACAATCTTGGGTTCAGCCCTTAGCACCACGCTTTAAAAACAGCAGCCAGGCATTTTGGTGGCTAGCACCTTTAATTCTAGCACTTGGGAGGCCGGGTCAGGCTGATCTCTGAGTTTGAGGCCAGTCTGGTCTACAGAGTGAGTTTCAGAACAGCCAGAGCTACACAAAGAAACTCTTGTCTTGATAAAAACTAAAATAAGTAAGCAAACAAACAAACAAAAAGGGTCAATTAACATGTTTGAAAGCTAATCTTGCTTTATAGCTTTTTACTAAATATTTCTTTGGATTTGTTACTTAAGTTTTCCACATTTAAGTAAACAGGTACTTGTGTCTTTTTCTTTATTAAGGTCATAAAAGTTTAAAAGTTTAGGGATAACAGTGAATGTAGCATGTGTGTGTATGTGTGTGTGTGTGTGTGTGTATGTTCAAAGTATATAGTATTTAAAAATACTGCTACCTGTCAAATCATGCTGAAGAACAGTTAATTAAATTGTTTATAAGATCACAGTATGTATCACAGGCCTTCAACTCCTAATCCTTCTGCTTCAGGCTCCAAAGTATTGGGATTACAGGCATATGCCTTCCAACCCTGTTTTCAAAAATATTTTATTAATCACTTATAACAGAATTTAATGTCCAGAAATTGTTCAAGAACCAATTTTATGGTCAAGAAAGTAGCAAATGGGGGTATGGATGCAGTTTACCTACTTAGCTTGTGTAAGGAGTGTATCTTGTCTTGGGCATAGGAGGCAGAAATAAAGGGCTCTCCAGAAGTAGAAGGACTGCTGTCTTTACCAGCTCAGTTCTTTGGTTGCCTTACTTTATGTAAAATTTTTGTCCTTGTGTTTTGACCAGATCCATTTGGGACTCTTGCATGAATAAGTTGGTTTAAGCCCAGTGCCATAAAGGAGAATGGGTAGGCGGTGGCACACCAGTCACAAAGTTTGTTCTAATGTTAGAGCTTGTGTTTGGTGACTCTTACAGGAAGGAAATGAGGCTTTTAAATTAAATACTGTGAGAAGCAAAACTATTCTCTGGTCAGATATTATAATATCCAGAGGAAGAGAAAACTTAGGCCACAATTGTAATCAGTAAGAAGTGGTAGGCCCTTGTAAGGCTTAGGATGTTTGATTATTTTATTTCTTTGGGCCGAGTTTGTGTTTTGACATGATTGTACAATGGTGTTGATTTTTATATAGGTTTTTCATGGTCACAAGTTTATCCTGAACAAGAGAATGTAAGCTGGGCTTTAGTGTACCTCTTTTTTTTTTTTTTTTTTTTTAATTTGAACACATTTTTTTAAATTGAAAAATAAAATAATTCATATCACATCTCATTTGCTATGCCATCCCATGCATCCTCCCATTCCTCCCTCCCTCCCGCTTTCACCCCATTCCCCTTCCCTATGACTGTGACTGAGGGGACCTCCTCCCCCTGAATATGATGCTAGGGTATCAAGCCTCTTCTTCGTAGTCTGCTATAGTGTACCTCTTAACAACAAGGCGAGGCTGACAGGATTAGGTTAGGTCCCCTTCCCCAACCCCTTTATGTCAGAGGCTTGCCCAGTCTCATTGGGTTCAGCCACTTTCTCTACATCATAGATAGACATTTATTATTTATTCTTCTGGTTTTTTTTTTGTTGTTGTTGTTTTGTTTTGTTCTTTTGCAACACCAATTTTGTCCTGTAGGGATGCTTGCAGCATATTCATGCCTGAGGTTTGAGAAACAGATCAAACATATTAAACTTCTGATACTGTGTGTGTGTGTGTGTGTGTGTAATAAGGCTTCATATGTTTACTGACTGTTTTTGGTCTCTCCTTGTGAAGGGTTGTTGTAGTGGAATTTTGTCTCTGTTTATTCTCACATTGACCTGACACCTTATAGGTTACAACCTTAAGAAATCAAGACTTGGCAAATGGACTGCAGCTGCCAGTACAGTGTGCCCATCTGCACTTGACCACCTCAGGTCTTTATTACAATGCCAGATGCACTCCTGTTACAGACAGAATTTAAAATTGCATTTTCTCCTAATACTAGCTAGATATCAATGACTCTCTTATTTACGTTCTAGATTGATGACAGTTTAAGCCTGTATATGTTGATTCTTAAGCAGAAATTTACATTCCTTTTTAGTTTCTTGAGAGTCATAGATAGAACTTGTCATATCTCAGAATTATTTTTCCAACTTCGTCTTTTGGATTTAGTTCTCCAAGTCTTGCCATTATGTATTTTGGTTCCTATTCATTCTTAGATCTGACACGATTAGTTTCTTGGCATATTCTCTTATCAGGTAAAGTTTATGAACAGTTATTTATTGATAATGTAAAGACAATGACCTTTGTTTAGGACAAACCAGTTTGAACACATACAATAAGAAATGAATTGACTGTTAGCAATATGAAGATATAAGCATTAAAGGCTATATAGGAACATAATTAGAAAGAGAGGAATAAGGCCACCTAATGTAAATTAATCTTATTCAGTACTAAAAACGCTGGAATAAAATGACAGGAATAAGAAGGATGGGTCAAGTACAGGAGTTGGGATGATTAGAGGAATTATATCTGTAGTTCACATTAATCAAGCTCTTCAATTATACGGTTAGAATCTCCGGTTGCTAGAGGTAGGTGGATGGGAAGGATGAGGGTTCTGGTCTTTAAAAAGTGCTGTGTGATTGCTAGAAGTAGAGCATTTAAAATTTCAATTGGAAGCCAGACATGGTAGTGCACACTTGTAATCACAGAATTTATAGGGTGGGGTACATGTAATATGTCAGAAGTTCAGTGTTATTCTTGGCTACATTGTGTGCTTGAGGAAACCTGAGCTACATGAGACCCTGTTTAAAAAATATCTATTGGAGAAAGGAGGTAGAGAGGTGGTATCTAGTACTTGGTACGGCTTCCCTGTCAGAGTCCTAGAGGCTGGGGAACAGACCAGGTCATCACCTTCTTGTCATGTTGTGGGTGTTCCCTGCTGCTCACTAGGCTTTGCCACCAAGTGTGAAACTCCTCATAAAATTCTGTGCCTTGCCTTGCTGTTATCTCCTCTGTGATTCTGGGAAAAAAAACATCAATTGAAATGAGTAAGAAATACAATCTTATTGTAATTATAGTGAAGACTCATATGAGAAAGTGCAGATGTCACTGAAATAACGTAGGTGCCTGTGTGTTGTTTACTGTGTTACACTCGTGATCAGTCATTGCGTAGCACAAGTTCTCTGACGATGGACTAAAAAGTTATGCTCTGTGATAGTGTTACAGCTGTTTAAAGCTAAGTTAGGAATTTTATCTTTCTAAGTTTTACTTAACTGAAAAGAAAGCTTCTGCTTGTCATTTCCTACTGGTGCTGAATAAAGGAAATTTTGAAGCTAATTCAGTAAATCAGAATTTATCAATACTTGTCGCTTCTTCTGTCCCTCTTGGTGGGAGTCTTGCCTAGCTCAACTGACTTCATAAAGACATTTACATACATATAATTAAAGAAAACTTTGTTAGACTTTATCTAAGGAGTAATACACGTTTGAAAAAAAATACTGTGTCGTATATGTTTGTTGGATTCTGTGAAGAGATTATATTTGTATCGTTGCATCTAAAACCAGAAAATTACTGTCAAGTACTTATTGTTTTCTTTTACAGGAAGTAGATCACCTAATGCAAAATTGCCCTCAGTCCCAGCGGTTGGCTCTGTCCCACAAGACCCAGTTGCACACATGAGGTATTTAAACTGCTCACTTGGATAATGAAATTTGTGGTTTTTTGTGATCCATCCTCTCTTCCCCTCTTCCCCCAATACTTTTTTTTTTAAAGTAACTTTATTTTTTAAGTAACTTTACAATTTTATGAAGTACATTTCACTTTAGAACCTGGGGAGCTGATAACTGTCCACATCTTTCTGTTAGTATTACAGAGAGGTTAGAGCATGCGCTGGAGAAGGCAGCTCCTCTGCTGCGAGAGATTTTTGTGGACTTTGCACCTTTCCTTTCTCGGACACTTTTGGGTAGTCATGGACAAGAACTGCTTATAGAAGGAACAAGTAGGTGTTTTTCTTTATTCTGTTTGTATTTACATTATAAAGTTATTTGCGTAAGAAATATCTGCATCTTCTTAAATATTTTCACCATTTGCAAGACCTTCATGTAGTTCTGTATCTTTTGAAGACTTTACCTTGTGCATACACACACAGATACACACACACACACACACACACACACACACACACACAGGCACATGCATACGCATGCATGCGTGCACACACACTTGTTTTGTCTGTCTGTCTGTCTGTCTGTCTGTCTGTCTGTCTGTCTGTCTATCTGAGACAGAGTTTCTCTGTGTACTAGCCCTGGCTGTCCTGGAACCTCTTTGTAGAGCAGGCTAGCCTAGAAGTCACAGAGATCTGCCTTCCTCTACCTCCCAAGGACTGGGATTAAAGGCATGTGCCACCTTGCCTGGCTAACTTGTTGTATTTTTAATCTTTTTTTTTTTTTTAAAGTCAGGAGTTTGGATGAAGTATAAAAATATTATGCCAAAGCAGTAGCTTTTTTATTTTTCCCTTGTGCTAGAGTTTGAACTCAAGATCTTATACATGCTGCACAAATGCTTCATTGTTGAATTTCATCCTTAGGTCAGTATTTTTTAGTACATTAATTTATCCACACGGTAGATTAGAGAAACTGGTGTAACAAGGTTTTACTTGTACTTAAGATCCATAGAAATTACCGCATTTTGGGACATATAAATAATTTGGAGTGCATTATTATCTCCTGTTGACACAATTATATTTTATAAATATCACAGTAGTAAACTACTCTGCTTTTGTTATATAGATCTCTTAGGTAAGGTACCTTGACATTGTCGCTAGGAACCATGTAGAGGAAGATTGATGGGGCCTAGTGACTAGGCTCCTCACAGAGTGGGCGAACCATAGCAGTCCTTTGGGCTTGCCTTTTATTTACTTATTTACTTACTTATTATTTATTTATTGGCATGAGGTGTTGTGTAGGAATGTTTTCAGAAGATGACTCAACTAGGTGAACAGACCCAACAGGTATCAGTTCAACAGTAAACACCTTTTTAAACAGCTGAATCTATTCAAGAACGTAAGACTACTTGTGATGGTGTGAACTAGGGACCCCCAGCATTGGGCAGTGGAAGCCCCCACATTGTTTTGTTTTTTAACTAGGCCTGGGCTTTATGAGAAACTTTTTCAAAACAACAACTAATTTAACTTAAAAAAAATTATTTTACCTTAAAAATACCAGCTGCCATCACCAAACTAGAGATTTTAAAGGTCAAGCTTGGGAACTTTTACTAATGATAATCAGAATTAAATTTGTTTGAATATGGTTGGGTTATAATTATTGAATTTTGCTTGTTTTAAATGCATTTGGTGGTGTAAGGTAAGTACTGATAATTTACTAACACTCAGGGATCCTGGTAAGAATCCCCATTTCTCCTCCAGTGCCCTAAACACTAACTTACATGATCTCATCTCTAGAGTGCACATGTAGCAATGAGTTCATTGGAAAAAAATTTCTGATTTTAATAATACTTTAAGCTTTTTGCATCAATAATTTATTGATAATAGACTAATTGATGTAATTATAAAGGATACTTGTTCATTAAATAATACAATTAGAAAGTAATTGATTTAAAAATGCGGGAAAGTCTGAATTGCAAGACTATTCAAAGCCTAGTCTTTTGTTGTTGTCTGATTTTTAAAGATTTATTTATTATGCATACAGTCTTCTGCCTGCAGGCCAGAAGAGGGCACCATATCTCATTATAGATGGTTGTGAGCCACCATGTGGTTGCTGGGAATTGAACTCAGGACCTTTGGAAGAGCAGTCAGTGCTCTTAACCTCTGAGCCCTTTCTTCAGCCCATCAAAGCCTAGATTTTGTTTCATATATCAAGTATTTTAAGTTGTCTGTCCATTCATGAAGTTTCATCTTTATTTGCCGCTGTGTGCTTGTGTTTGTAGCATGCGTGTCCTTTAAATAGGAGCTTAGTGTGAGAAGTCCAGCAGCAGCACTATGATGTCTCCCCACTCTTCTCCTTTATCACATTCACCGCTCTGCGAAACACATATTCATTGTTCAAATAAAAGCATGATGTTATATGATCTTTCACTACCATTGTTTTTCTAAACACTCACTGTTTGTGTGTATGTTTTCTCTGCAATATTTATATTTAATGGAAAGATTATAATTAATTTATATATCATATTTAATGTAAAGATTTATATATAATATACCAAATGTAAAAATTTAAATTTGTAATAGAAATAATATTAAATATATTATAAATATATAGTATATATTGGTAATATGTTGTATTATAAATATATATTTAATTAAAAGATTTATATTTAATATAAATAAGTATGAATTATTTAATATTAAGATTATACATATTATGCTATTCTTAAATAAGACTGAAAACAAACAAATATGTATACATTTTTCATAGGTATTGAAATACCTATATGAATGGTAGAACAAAGAATATTGAATAAATCTTTTTAATTTTGGATACTTGAAGTCCTTTCTGTCTCTGTTGCTCATTATACCTATGAAGAGATGTGAAAAGGTCCAGAGTAGAGTCCAGAGGTGGTAATTCTGGTTAAACAGAGGTGGTAATTCTGGTTAAGTAATTAGTTAAATGAGGATTAGAAACCTAACTGTGAAAAGTTCCGAATCGATTCACTATGGGAAATTTTTTTTCGTCATTTTTATTTTTGAGATTATAATTATGTCATTTCTTCCTTTTTTTCCCCTCCAAATGTTTCTATATTCCCCTCATTGCATTCTTTTGTAAGAAATTCATAGCCTCTGTTTTATTTTTTGCTGTTACATGTATATATGTATATGCATATATATTTCTAAATATAACGTGCTTAGTCTGTATGTTACTTTTTTTTTTTTTTTTTTTTTGTATTTTAAGAACTGACCATTTGGTCTTGGGTAATCAATTGGTATACTTTTCCTCATGGAAGACTATTTTTCTCACTCTCAGCAAGAGGAATAGGTTTTAAAGGTGGTGTAAAACTGGACTTGTATCTGGCTTACACTTTAAGAAATGACAAGGTTTCAGTCCAGCAGAGGCTCGGGCCAGCAATGGGAGACGGTAGCTCTACGCTTCCTTTCCTGCTTGGCAGCCTTTGGGCTGAGGTGTCCCAGTCATCTTAGCAGTGCAAACCGGACTGTAGGTCGTGAGCTGCTCGCCCAGTGCAGCACAGAAATGCTAGGTAGCTAACTTTTATGCTGCTGCCAACATTACTCTTGTCATTTCTAACATTGGAGAAGCTGGTTCCCATTTTCTTTTCTTTCTTTCTTTTTTTAAGAAATTGAAAGGTATTTGTAAAGCTTCAGAATGCCAATCAGTGCTGTTGTTCAGCTGAGGGATTATTATTCAAAAGGAAGAGAAACTAAAGACTGTGAAGATGAGAGATGGAGAATGAGTGTGATACGTGGAAGGTCTTCAGTGGAATAAAAAATGGAAATAATATCATAGGGCTTTTAAATGTTACCAGAATTATTTAATATAGAATTAACAGTTGTAAGTTTTTGATCATTATAATGTCATTGAGCTCCAATCCTTATAACTATTGGGATTACTTATTAAATATATTAGCTATAGCAAGTTCTTTGAGCTGCTCTTTGATTATATTGGGAATTTAAAGTAAGTAACTCTTTAGATGGCCATTAATGTTATAAAAGTTTCTTCCTAAGGATATTTTTAGTTACTCTAAAACAAAGCATAGACAGGAAAATGTAAATAATTAGTTTATAGGAAATGAGGAATACATAACAGACAATGGCTTGCATTTCTGTTAAGGTTTAGTGTGAGGTCGGAGGTCAAGGTACTAATAAGAGTGTTTGGGATGTCTGCTGCCATGAAACAAAATGGAAACTTGATTGATAGCTGGAGGGTGAAGGGAGAGAGTGTGGTGGAGAAAGCAGAGGTCAGGGAGCCATTTCCCTTCTCTGCATGTATAATGATCAGCTCTCTCCTAACCCAAATGTAGATGATCATGGTCAATACGGTGTATGCTGTAAGCATTTCTTGAGAAATGTCATTATGGAAGTCATAATAAATGTTTGAGTGTTTTGAAAATTATAATGAAGTCGTTTACAGAGCTGGTAGTTTTGATACCAGTTTTAAAGTAACTACAGAGTGCTTCTTTTAGTCACAGAATCAAATATATACAGGTATAGTTCTTAGCACAGTATTAACATTTTAGTTTTAAATCACATTTGGACAAAAATAGCATAGAAATGAATCTCTGTTTTTTTTTTTTTAAGTTTGTGTTTTTATAATAACCTTCTCTTTGAAACAGGTCTGGTCTGCATGAAGTCCAGCAGTTCCGTGGTGGAGCTCGTCATGCTGCTGTGTTCTCAGGTGGGTACACACATGAGCAAATGTGGAAGAGACGCAGTGCTCAGGGATGCCTTTGTGACAAAGTTTTGAATGATGCGTTAAAATAACTTTATTTGTATCTTAAAGTGATTACTTTTATCAGGTACAGACGATTTTGAAGCATGGTCCAAGAGAGTGACAAGGTAGATAAATGAGGAAAAAAGCGGTTTTTAGCATGGCACTAAAATGCTTGGATCAGTTGATGTTGAAATGACTGTTTTTGCTCTGTGTACTAAGGTTATAGGAACAGCTTTATTTATGTACTTTGTGGAGTGCCACTCTGAGTCCCCTGGGAATCATGGGTTTGCCTCCCTTTTGTGCAGAGGTTATAAAATGAGTAATAAATAATTTTGAATCCTTGTCATTGCTAATTATTTTTGACATAAACAGTAGACTTGGGAAAATAAGAAAGATGTGGCAATCATCATCATAAGATATACAAAACATATTCCTTAGAGCAAAATTAACTGCAGGATTTAGAAAGCTTGTGGTTAGCTTTAATGATTTTTAAAACTTAATAAAATTTATATATCCTGTGAAGTTTTGTTTTCTGTTTTTCAAGTAAATAAGTGAATGTTTTTATTGAGAGTTTTTTTTCCTGTAGTCTTTCTAAAGTGGTATCATGCTGGTAGTAAATTCCTCTACTTAAAACTTTAAAATAGCCTTTTTTAATAGGAAGGGTATTGCTTTAGAGGTCAAAGGTGTTGACCCATTTCAACACCTTTGACCTTCATTTACAACTCTCATGGTTTACTTGCCTAACGAATAAGGATAATACAAAATTAATGTTTCTTTGCATCGATTTATTCATTTTAGTGCCTATGTTGCCAAATTTGTTTAGACTGTGCTGATGGACATTTCATGAATACAAATTAAAGAATCATATAAGGTGTGAAAAATCAATACTGTGTGTTATCAAGAAAGTGCAATAAGAACAATTACTCCTAGAGATTATAGCTGATGGAATTTTACAATGAACTGCTAAGGAGCAGTTACATTGCTTAAAGGGCTTATTATTCTTAGATTTCGTGAGTGTTCTTTGTGTAATTTACCCACTTTCTTTAGAATAATCCTCCCAAAGCTTCCTTGGTAACTTTTCTCCTTGAGCCATCTGATTTTAAATAACTGACGGTGTATTTCCTGGATGGAAGACAGCACATTCAGTTTTATATCTGCTTGGAACTACCTTTCCTTTAGTCCTCATGGTTTCTTCATACGATTATGGTTCTGTTGTTTATAGTGATAGAGTTGCTTCGTCTGTAAATTTTGAGAGTGAAATTTCACCTTTTAGTTTAGGATTGAATTTGGTTTGGTACATAAAAGGTACTTCAAATGTAGCACCCTGTGTATTTGAAAGTCAGAAGCTTCAGGGATAAAGAATGACACATGATAACACCTATTTGTCATGGATGTCACAGTGCTGCTTAATGCTTATCTGATCAAATGGCATATGGAAATCACTTAGAGGAGCAAGTTTGAAAAATCAGAAATTCTCAGGGCCTTTGTTTGAATAACGTATCTTACTAGGTATTTGAAGTCCTCAGCACTTTTTTATGAGTTCCTCAAAAAGTCCCATGGCATCCCTACAAGATGTAACACAGTGTGAAAAATGATGTGAAAAATGAAGCTAGAATTAGCTCCAGATGGATACAGATTGTTCCAGGGTGATAATTACATTTTTCACTTTGAATTTTCCTAATTCAAAGAGGTCAACTTGGTAATCACAAAAGTGATTTATTTTGTTAAGAAGTGAACTGTCCTCTTCTACATGAAAGCTGAAGAGATATGAAATTGAATTTCAAGAGGACATTTTGCAGATACTGGGTGGAGATGTCTTGAGTTTGATTGATAATTTTTTTTACTGTGAGATAGGGTGGGATGTAAAAAGCTACCGTCTTGGTAAATTTTTAATTAATTTTTTAAGAGGAGATGGAGAGGATTGAGTGCCAAAGATCAAAAGATCAGGTCAAAAATCCCGTTTTAATCACATAAATAATGGGATATGCTTATGAACTTAACATCTGCAAATTTGATTTAGAACTTTACAAATTAGTTGGTGTTAATTTCATGGCAGTCAACCGTATTCTGATTATTTTTCTTGAGCCCATTCACAACTTATTTTCTTTTCAAAAATTTGAAGACAAGGTGTTTAACTGTATTTCATTACAAAATATCACTATGGTCTACATTTAAGTGGTAAGATCTGATCATATGTGATTTACTGTCTGTCAGTAGATAAAATAGATCACTATATACTTATTTAAAGCTTTGGCCAACATATTTCTTACTCTTTCCTTGTTACTGGTTGATTAAGCATCATTTCATAGTCTATGCTATGTTACAGTTAAGAAGCTCTCTTAATTTTTTACTTTTAAGTAAAATATTTTACTTTTAAGTAAAGGTTATTAAATTAATTCATACATTATATCCCCTATAAAATAACATAAGTACTAGGTAAGTTCGAAACACTGATATTTTATCTTAAAATTGATTAAGTTTTTCAGTGCTGGGGAATAAATCTTGGGTCTTGTACATATTAGGCAAGTGCTCTGCCATCGAGCTACACCCCAGCCCAAATTGCTTTCCTTAAAATATAACTACATTCAGTCTTCGAGGAAGTACATATTTCTAGACACAAAAAAGCTGATAAAGTTTTCAGCTATATTTCAAATTCAGTTTATCAAAAAAATACAACTTATTAATGCTGCCTGTTTGTTGTGTTTAGATATAAACGGGTTAAAAATGAATTTAAAGAAAATATTAAAAGAAAATGTTACTTCAGTGCTGTATAAAGTGCTTGTGTCTTCCTCAATTGGCATTAATATCATTTTTGAAAGAACTGACATTGCCTCCAAGGCCACTTTATAAAAGTGTTGTGTTGCTCATCCTAATTCAGTCTGACATGCATTCCAATAACACTACCTCCCTTCTTGGGTTTAAAGCTAAATTTATGACTGTGCATTGTGAAGTGCATCATTTAAAAATGGTTTCAACCCAAAACATCTAATAAATAAATAATGTGTATGGCTACTCAGTAGTAGACTTTGTAGACTAGAAATCATTCCATCGGATACTCAACAGTCCACTATCGGAGAGGGCTGTCAGATAAATCTTGTGGTAGCGGCATTCATGTCCTGTAAATCACATATTATTGTCTGAGCCTTCTGCCAGGTCATCTATTCTTTTCCCATTTATCAGAAATGCATACAGTATATAGAAAAACTAGCAGCACCATGTAGTCTGGCCTGGCATCCTGTCTGAGTTATTAATTAGCAGCAAAAGTTTATTTAAATGCTTATCCTGTTTTTAAAAAGTTTAAATCAGCATTAATATTTTTGGAAATATATTTTTTACATAAAGGTAATGATAAGGTTTGATGATTTTCACTCAACATTTCTGTTTTTTAGAGTTGGCATTTAAAAATTGGTAATAGTCACATAGCAGTCAGCATCATTTTATTTTTTTCAATCAGTTTTATGTTCATTTTTGTCTGAATATTAGTAGATGTTTATTCTTCTTTCTGTAATTTTCATTTTTTTCTAATAAGTTCAACAACTTTTCTATTTAGAATTTATCTTTCCAGATTCTTTGGTACTTAATGCTCTTGTCCAATGCTCTTGTTGTTGTCTTTTTAGTTCATAAACATTTCCTTCTCATCACCATGGTTGGCATCTGATTATGACTAGGCCACTCACACAAACAAGGCAATAACAGAAAAGCATGTCCTCCAGTGGGTGTCTGGTTTTTGAGAGGTGGGGCTTGAATGTCTTTCACTGTCATCTTGAAGTTCTTAAAGTTACCCAAACATGCCATCCTTTTTTCTACTCGGCACATGGTTTTCATTCCTTATTAGCTCCTAACAAAAATGATAACTTTTTGGTTTTGTTATTTTGAGATGGGGGTTAGACTAAAGTAGCTAAGGCTGCCTTGACACAAGTTGTCCTCAAACTTAACATCCTTCTGCCTCAGTCTGGAGTGCTTAGATTACTGATCTATATTGCCATACCTGGTTTACGCAGTGCTAAGGATGAAACCCAGGGCTTTCATGCATATTAGGAAAACACTTTACAGATTGAACAATGTATCCAGCCTTAAGTTAACAAGCCCCCACTCCCCAAATGAACTAGTGTTATAATTCATACCCTTTGGTCTTGCTCAGGTGTTAGTATAAAGTTAGAAACAGGTCAGAACACAGTTTATCTGTAGGAGATATATATCCATCTCCAATTATAGAGTTTAAATTTTGTTGTATACACAGTGTTATTTATTAAAGTCTTAAAGATGATAATCTGTGATGCATATCTGAACAGAAAATTTTATTAAATGTTTGTTAAATAAGTAAGGAATATTATTAGCAATAGCGTTTTGTTTTGATTTGTTTTGGTTTTTGTCTCTTCGGAGAGAGGGATGTGGGTTTACACAGGGCCTTGCTTCATGTCTCAGTCTGACCTGAATCTTGTCATCCTCCTGCCTCAGTCCTCTACCAGTAGAGTAGTAATGCAGCTAACGACTGCTTTGCTTGTGAAGCAGCCAATTCTCTATACAGTGAAAAATCTTTGTGCGTGTTTACTTTGTAATAAAAGTACTTTTTAAATATATGTGTTTGCTTTTACTGTGAAGTAGGATAAAATTAACTTTAATTTCATTAGCTTTTGCCCGTTGTCAGTTTTTAGGCTGTCTGCCCCCAACAGTAGGTTCACAGATTAAATGCAAAGGTTGAAGTTAAATCGATACACTTAAAAGCTGTTTTAGCATTTATATTCCATTTTTTCTTTTATTAAACAAAAGTTGGGAGCAGAAAACAAGTTCTTGTCCCTTTTTTTTTTCTTCAGTACATATTAATGACAACAGCTGTACAAACATTTACTAGATTGATAGATTAGTATACTTGTCTATTTAGATAAGTTGTACTCATTCATAATATTTTTTTTTTTTACTTAAAATTTTTTTATTTAGTTATTTATTCACTTCACATCCCAGTTGTAGCCCCCTCCCTCCTTCTGGTGCCTCCCTCACCTCCCTCCTTCCTTTTCCCCTTACCCCCCTCCTCTGCCCCTCAGGAAAGGGAAGTCTCCCTCATCCACTGCACTAACCCACCCAAACTTGTGTTTTAAAGTCATTGGAAAGTTTCTCTCTAACAAGTAGAGAACATCTTACTCAGGAATTTTTGTGTTCTAATCCTACTGTAATCTGAAAGACTAATTTGAATTCTTAATTCTTGCTGTACATTTTGAGTGCATATTACCTGATGAGCTTTAGGTTTTTGTTTAAAAAAAAAAAAGCAATGACTTCCTTTTTATTTTATGTTTTAGTTTTGGGTTTGTTTGTTTGTTTGTTTTTTCTTTGCTTTTTGATCTGTGGTCTCACTGTGTAGCCTAGGCTGGTCTAGAACTAGCTTTTGTTTCTCAAGTGTTGGGATTACAGGCCCGTGCCTCCGTGCTATCTCTTAGTGCCCTCTTGAGGAAATGTACAGATCCCTGTCTTTCCATCTCTCTGTCTCACAGGTGTATCTGTGTCTGTCTTCCCGTATGCACTAAGTCTGCGACCTTTAAGCCACTTCCCTGGCCTAAGTCTGTCATGCTTTTCCTTCATCAGACCTGATAAACAGCATGAGAAATCTTGAACCTCAGGTTCTTGAAAAAACACATTTATATAAGTAAATTCATATCTTGGTGTAGCTGAAAATTTGAAAATAATCATATTTAAGAAGAAGAAAATCACTATTTTCTTTCTTCATGCTCAAAGCCATTTGCATAGCAATAGATTTATAAGGTGTACTAAATGTTGAAACATAGTCTTTGACATACTGTAAATATTATATTTCCTTTGTAACCAACCTCTTTTACAAGGTAAATAGTTCTTTGGAGGGCAATTGATTTCCTTAAGAGTGGTTTATATGTACCATGGTCCAACCAGGATTAATATAGTTTTATATTTCAACATTTTTATTATGCTACTCTTTCCCTTTTGATGTTTTTATACCTCTTCCTTAGAATGTAATTTTTGAAAATTAGTGGGTATAAATTGACTATTTTTGAGCTTTTGTTATTGCCAGTATCTGTGCTCTTTTGATTGTTAATAGAATGAGAATCAGCAGCATAGTCCCTGCCATAAGGAACTGTGAGTGCTTTATCTGTGCAACTGTACAGTGATGGGAAGATAGGCATTCTCATTGAAGTGTTCAGAGCTAATTTAAATTTTGTGCAGTGTAAATGGTTGACCTTATAAGATGGTGCTAAACACCTTCCCTGCACAGATATGACATTTCTGAGAGCTACAGATGATAGTTGAATTGATCATAAAAAAATCTTAGAATCACTAACAATTAAAAAAAAAAGACATCAGCTTATTAACTAATTTATGCTTAATCACCACCCAATGTTTTTAATGGTTTCAAACTTTATAAATTAACTTTATATTTGAAGGTAGAAGCATGTTTTCATATAACCAGAACATACAAAAATCGAAGTAAATCAACTGTAAAGTATTATTGTTCGAGAGCAAAATGTGTCTTAAGATGTTTAAATCAAATGGTAGTTTGGTGAACATACACTATACATTGCTCCTTATTTACATTTTGAAGTAGACTTTACTTTGATATTAATTAAAGTGCTTTTTACAGCGAAAGAAAAACATAATTTTATGTTACATACTGGGTTTAATTTGAAATATAGGCGTCCTGTTGCTTCACCAGCACACTAGGGTTTAGAAAACACAACTTTGAAAGGTACATTTTGTTGAATGGGCAGTACACCCTGTGGCTTGGCAGTCTAGTCAGAAGGATGAGACCATGCTGACTATGTAACGACATCTTTGAACATTATTCTCAAGGGTGGTAAATGCAAAACAAAGTAATATCAACTGGCACTTAATTCTGCAAGTTCCCTGCTGATTGGGGTATTCAGTGAAATGGAACTCTTCCTGACAGGAAGTCAGCTTGTGAGTATGGAGACATTTGAAAATAGAGTGTGCTTTAACTCGACTCCCTGCTGTTTTACAACTCCTCTTTTAAAATTTGGATTAAGAAGAGAGGAAAAGGGAGGGACACAAACGGGAATATCCAGGGTATGGCATTTCTCTTTGACTTTAACGTAACTGGGAGTACAGGTCGGTGTCTGCTTTGTAGTTGTCCTTGCTCGCTGCTCACCTTCCTACTGCAACTCTAAACCGCTCTGCTAGTTGTGGCATTACAAAAGCGGAGCTTAAAACTGTAGTTTGAAGTTTTCTTTGTTTAGCCTCAAATCCTTTGATGACTTCTTAAAGATTCAAGTACAATATTTTTATACAAAGTATACTTCTGATACACCAATGGATTTCAGTCAGAGTAGTTAATTAAATTTAGCCTTTTCAGCCTTGTAGGATCCTGGTTTACTTATTGCTTGTCTTTAAACTATTTGCCCTGCTTGACTAGCTTTGAGATAAGATTGCTATTTAGTGTATTGTAGTACCTTCGCAGGTACAGTTAGAGCATTCTGCAAGCATTCCATCTACTGTCTCTTTATAGTGCCTACTTTTTGATCATGCCACTATCTTATAACATGAAAGTTTACAAGTTACAGTATGATGCTAACAAAATACGGAATTTGAACTTTGACTTAGGCTTGGCTTAGCCTAGAACCCTGAAGCTAGTTATTTGCTTTTCAGGTAGGAAAAAAAGTTCCTAAATTGTGAGTTGAGACAGTATTGAGGTCATTGTTGTCCTCGTTTTGAGTTTCATGGGACAGTTTTTGAAAGAAAAGATTGAGAGTGGAAAATGCCATGATGACTGATTTTTTTTTTTTAATATTCATAAGCATTTTTTCCTCCTGTTAATGGATAACAAATAACCTTGAGTGAATCAATTTCTTTTAAATTCCAAAGACTTGGTTTATCAATAAGTGCTATGAATATACTGAGATCTTGTTAATATTTATAAAAAATTATAGAACTGCTCATAGAAGAAAGTAGGTTACAGTTAAAATTATTAGTGCTTTCTTGAGTTTTCAGCACACAGAATCTTCTTCCATTCATCTGTATTTTCAGTGGCTGTTTTTCCTTTCAGGAAGTTGTTTATGCCTTATATCTTCATCTCACAAAGTGAAATAACACTGTTATTTTCATCTCTGTGATTATTGTATGTTTTTATAACTATATGTCCTGTTTAACCTGTTTTCATCTTGAACCATAAAGCATTAGCTTTCATTGTAGACAACACTTGGGTCGTCACATTGGCTTTTCTCTATATGCTGCGCAGGTGGTTCCATCACTCTCTATCCTTTTCGTAAGGAATGCTCCTCCTAGGAAAGCGGGCTCAGTGTGCCAAAATGCAGGGAACATCTGCAGGTATGAGGCACCTGAGTCTTGAAGCTCTCCTTTGTAAACTTTAGTTCTTCTTATGTTTACCACTTTTATTTTAACATAGTTCGTGTTTAATTTAATTCACCATTTTCAAAAGTTTAAAATTTTCTGAATATATCATTATCATTAAAATTTTCTGTTATATGATGATTCTCAACTTAGTTTTGTCAGGATGGAAAAAGGACACATTTCATTGGAGAAAGTTACCCTAAGAGTCAGAATCTGGCTTTGAAAACTGCTAAGTACACAAGGTGACAGATTTGTTGTCTATCAATTGATCTCACCACTTGAACTATATATACTTACCAAAACAGAACATTTTACATATAAATACATGCAATTAAATGCATATAACTTTGAGCATCATGATGAGACAGAAAAAGCTCCAGATTTAAGAGAATCAGATTTTCAATTTACTTATGTGCTATGGAAGTCATGTTGTAGGTGGAAAAATGGCAGATGTCATGATGTCTCTGCAAAGCATGCCTTAGGACTTCTGTGCCAAACTAAGTGTCAGCTGACATCTTAGTACGTGAATGATAAGTATTTGAAGATTACTGAATCTTGCTCCTTTTCACAACCAAATTCGTTAAACGTATGATTAACCAGTGTGTTATAGCTTAACACCTATAAGAAATTATTATTTCCTTTATGTTTCTTATATACTCTATGCTTGAAATCCAAGACCATAGTTTTATGGGTATATAGTATGATTTTCAGATAACTTTAGTTATGAAGATGTATCGTTTCACAGCATAAACATAAATCTTAATTGCTTACAATGAATTCTAACCAAATGTGTGTGTTTTTACATTTATTCTTTATTTGAAATTTCACTTGAACACTGAATTAAAATCTCATTTTATATTAACCTTGACAGCTTTTTTTAATGAATTACACAGTATACATTTACGGTAGTTAGTGTGCAGAATAGATGACTCCAAATAGTTAAACAGCAGGAAACTTTTCTGCTTTTACTTAAAAACTGCTGTTTTCTGTATGGGTTTATTTACCACATGTTTAATTCTTAATGCTGTGTGCTGTGGGACTGTGCATGCAAAAAGCAGCATGCGGAGCTCTGCCTCTAAGCCTATGGCTGTTGCTTGCTATGCAGTAATAGAGGCACTATTTTATTGGGTTACTTGTAATTAACTTCAGCACTAGACATCCATATAAATCATTGGTAATCTGTTTTCTTTAGATTTTTTTTAGAAACTGAGTTAATGTACTTGTTTCTGTTGTCTTTTTACATATGGATTGAGGCTGTAAACATACATGTGCATTGGAGAAATGATTGAGGCAAACTAATGAATTTTATATAACATTTATATAACAGTTTGTAAAGATTTGTTACTTGAATAAATATTCAGTAGTAACATTGTTTTGTTGTAATACTTAATATATAGTGATTTTTATTCTCCCAAAGCTAAAAATGTCTACACATTTGAACAGTTAAAGTGATGGCAATATTAATTAGAAAATATTTATGCTTTTTATATTAAAAAATTCCGGCAAAGTAAAGACATCCAAATATATCAATTTCTGTGAAGTCTATTTTAAGCAGTTTAGGTTTAAAGATTCAAACTTTCATATATTTTCTTTTGCATATGTTTGATGAATACCTCTTTATATATATTGACTGAGATTTTATGTTAATTTATGCTCATACCTTGTATGATATTTAGTTTATAATATAATTAAACTTACAGAAATACACCTTTTAAGAAAATTAAGTCTAAAGAAACATTTCTGTATGTAGATATATATCTGGCTGAGTTTAAGGTAATAGTGTATGTTAATCCAAACCAAATTTTAGAAAAGAAACAATGACTGCATGTGGAGCATGCTTGTAAATCTGTAGGAGAGGCTTTAGAGACCCGAGAGTTCATTTAATTCACTTCTATGATTCTAAAGCCTTTATTTGATCACTGTGAGATGAATGTTAAGTGTCCTGAGGTGGAGATGGGAGCCACGAAGAATGGACCGACCCTGAAACTAATGCTTTAAAAAATAACTTGATTGGTAAATACTCTTTATTACATTGAGTACATTAGATAACTTTAAAAATGTTTAAAAAATAATTAGCTGTTTTATATAGTTGTAATAGATGTCTTTCATGCTCTCCCTCCAGCAGTCTTTAATGAACCCGCCTTGTAATTTCAGTGCAGGCTTTGAGATTCCCCGAAGACTTGACTTCAGACCTCAGAGGGCACGAGTTGCCATATGTCTGGAGAAGCAGAGTTGCCAGGCAGACTGACCATGTACTAATAGGACACATTTATGTAGCTCCTGAGTGTGGAGTCCTGATAGTCTTAATGATGATCATCTGTTGGGAGCTTAAAGCCAGAAAGGGTTTGGACAACTGCTGTTTGTATTGAGCAGTGAAAGATATTAACAAAGTTGAACTGAATGGGAAGTTATTAGAAAAATCATTATTGATAGAAGAATAATTTTTAGACGTACTTGAAAATAAATTAGGATATACTTATAATAAATAGCTGTTTGGTTATATGTTATCCTCACCTTTTGCAGCTTAAAAATTGTATAGTTTATAATTCCATAAATATTTACTTATAAAATATCCATTTTTTGCATATAGAGCTCCATTTGGTATTATTTTTGCGTAACAACTATAAAATTGAGCTGTTTGCTCAAATTTTAATATAATTAATTTTCTCTTACTTTTAAATTTATAGTTACTTGGACATCTAATTTCATTTACTCATTGAACCATACTATGCTTTGACATATAAATGGGTTCACAAAAGTGAGACTGGTACCTTTCAAAGGGCAGCTACCTGCTTTTTACTGTCACCGAAGGACATTTTCTCTTAAGAGGAGATGGTGTAAGGCCTCTCCTTTACAGTTCTACTGTATTCTCTCCTGGTGTGTGCTTACGGTAGGAACAGCGTCGAGACAGATGCACTGTTGAGAGAGTGCTGACAACAGGCACACACTGTGGAAACGTCTCTGAACGCTTTCCTTGGGCACTGAAGGCTACTCTGTCCTTTTCAAGAAAAAGTTCTACCTCAGTTTGACCTTTAGCTTTATGTATGTTTTTCAGTTTTGTGCTCACACATTTTTGTCTTTAGTCAATATCTCATCTCTGATTTCTTTCTTTGACTCATGTTAGTGTTTCTCTTATCTCTTTTGGTCATTGGAACTATAGAAAATCCAGTTTGAATTTTTTTTTTTTTTAGAGGAAAAAAAAGCAATGGTAGGTAACTATAACATTAAAAAAATTAGTGTGGTCATTTAACTAAAAGTCCTAACCCTAGCACTGTGTCACTGAAATCCAGCTCCTCAAAACTCTGAGGCAGGAGGATTGCTTAAGCATTGCTTTTTTTTTTTTTAATAGGCTAGCCTAAGCAACATAGCAACAAACATGGGAACTTGGAGTGCAGTCTCTGATCTTCATTCCTTTTATATAAATCATATTTAATTCCAAAGTTCACAGCTTAATTTAATGGATAATATTTTAGTATCCACAGAAATAAAGGTTATATTCATTTAGTGGGTTAGAATATTTTTAGAAAAACAACAAATACTAAATAATTAGTTTATCACAACATTTGTATTTTCATAATTTTGTCATTGTTATTCATGAAACTTGCATGTTTGTTCAGTTATTTGGAGGCTTCCAGAATAATATGAGATAAATATCCATTGTCTACATAGGAAAATGTGCATATATCAAACGGGTTCATCTACTCAAATGCAGGTCTGAGAAGCAGCCAAGAACCCACCTGTGGCCAGGGATGCTGTACTGTGTTGCGTGTCTCCACCAGCTGAGGCCCAGTAGGGCGTCTATGGTGGTCTCAGGCACTGACAGAAGGCCTGCTCCTAATCATTGGGCTTGCTGGGTCAGGCATCCTAGGACCACTAGAGCATTTCTGTCTCTGTATGGCTAGTGGAGTGTTTTGGGTCCTCTCCCTTCTTTTTGCTCTGTCCTGCTTTAGCCTGCCGGAGCTTGTTCTTGAATCCCCATCTCAATACAAGTTATTGAAACTATTGTGTGCTCAGCACCTGTGCCACCCTGAGCTGTTGGAGAACCTGTCCCACCTAAGACAATGGCATCCTACCTACTGCAGCATGTCCACGGCGATTCCTTTCATTAGTTATAAAGAAAGAAGCTGTATGGAGATCACAGTAGGTGTTCATCTGGCCCATAGCCAGTGTAGCATACTAAACAGATACATGCCATTATGCCAGTGAACAGTCTTTTATTCAAAAGACAGCCTATGAAACTGGTAAAGTTATAGGCTAGAGAGATGGCTCACTGGTTAAGGGTACCGACTGCACTTCCAGAGGACCAGGGTTCAGATCCCAGCACCCACATGGCTGCTCATTCTCACATAGACATACTTGCAGGCAAAATACCAATGCGCATAAAATAAAGGTAAAAAAGAAAACCCTGAAAAGTGGTAAAGTTAAATCACCTTCATTTTGTATAAATATCAATTTTTTTTTTTTTTTCTGTTTTTTGACAATTAAACTTTATTATACAACCCAACTAGCTTACACAAGAAGGAGAAAAGGTTAAAGGGACAAAAGAGTGAACCTTCCAGTATCCATTCCACAGGATGGGTCCTTAGGTGTCTCTCTGGCCTGCGTGCTGGTCCGGCCTGTTCGCTGCTCCACACGCGCCCAAGCCTGGGCTGAACCTGTTGTTCTAAATATCAATTTAAGAACAAAAAAATCATTAAAAGACAAGGCAACCTAATACCCTTCCCCACAGAATAACAATATCTCTCAGCCAGTAGAACTCAAAGAAAAGGAAAAATGTCAGCTGTCTCAAATAAAAAAGATTAAAAGTCAACTTCAAGGAAACTCAGCAGATACAAAGGAGTACAGATAATTTAGTAAAGTAGGAAATGTTTAATTCCATGAAGAGAAATTCAGCAGTGAGACAGACTCCATAAAATAATTAAACGTCTTAGAACTCAGTAACTGAAATAGAAATACAATTGAGATAGCTGGCAGTAGTCTCAGACTACTAGAAAGCAGAAGAGTCTCAGAGTTCAAGGGCTACCACTGAAATACCAGTCAGATTAATCATCAAAGAATGAAGAATGACTGTGGAACCTGTGAAAATGAAATTCCTCTTAATGTGGTAAGAGAGTAAATTGCCCATTTTCTCTATTCTTACTCAACACAGAAATAGAAATCTTAGCCAGAAGTCAAGAGAAAGAAATAAAGGACATCTGAATAGAAAGTGATGTAGTGACACTGTTAGCTGATGACGTAATTTTACATGCACAAAACTCAAATAATATACCAAAGGTTTATTAGAATTTATAAAATATTGTAGGGCACAAAATGAACACAGAAAAATCATGCTTAGAAATCAATTGCATTTCAAAATGGGTACCATAAATAAAATAGAAAAGAAAAACTAACAATAAGCTTAACTCAATAAAAATTTACAAATCATTGGTTAAGAAAGAGGCCACCAATATCTAGAGAGGCATTTTTTGTTCATTTGTTGTTAAAAAGAACTAGGTGTCCACACTACTCAAAAGGATGTGCACATTATATTTTTTATTCGTAGAAAAATATAAAAGCAGTCCGAAAATTGACATGGAACCCCAGTACACAGTAATTAGCCATGGTTAGTCTTGTGTAAAAAGACCATAGCTGAAGACCTGATAATAACTGACCTGCAATTCACTCAAGGTTATTGTGTCCAGAGTAGCACACTCTTGACTTTAAAATTGGCACAAATGTCAGTGAAACAAAGTAGAGAGCCTACACAGCTACAGTGAATTGATTTTTACCAATAATAAAGACATATTGGAGAAGACTGTTTTGGTCAGTAATCAATATTAACAAAACTGGATATTAGTTTCTAGACAGATTCAAGTAGACATCTGTTTGGTGAGATGTACAAAAACCCACTCAAAATGGGTCCAGAACCTAAATATAATACTTGCAACCAGTGAGTTGCCATTAGAGAATATAGCAGACACTTGAATATTTGTGTACAATGCTCTTATGGGGGAGAATAAAAGGGCAGCTAACCAACAAAAAGAAAAAAAAAAACACTAGAGAAATATAATTTTCTCAAATCACAAAGCCTATTGTCAAGAGAAACAGCGAAGGGGGAAGAGATGACATATGTAGTAAGAGAAAATGTTTGCAAATTATTATCTGACAGTAGATTAGCATTTTTAATATATGATGAATTGTAAGAAACTGAACAGCAACTAGAAGTATAAACACTAAAATCATCTAAGTAAACTCTTATAATCTCAGCACCTGGAAGGTAGAGGCAGGAAGATGAGGAATTCCATGCCAGCTTTTATCAAATAAAGTATTTAGTGCCAACCTTGGCACTTACTTGTTTCAGCAAAATAGAAAGACTAAAACAAAAATTAAGTCATTGAAGAAATTCACAAATTAGTTGAATAGATATACTTCAAGAATAGATAGGCCAACTTCTAAAAAGTATTGAAAAATACTTAGGTTATTCTCATCATGGAAAATACTCAAAAAGTTAAAAGATAGCTTAGAAGTAATGTAGGTCACAAAATAAGATGGTACTGCAGTGATTTGACTGATAAGTTCTCAAATTAACTCGATAGGGAAAATTACATAGAATGAGTCTGGTCAAAATGTGACCTGAATTTATGTGGTTTTGAACATGTTAGTTTTTAGGAATTGCTTTTATCTTTTAACCTTCTTAACCTGTAAAATATAGGCACAGTCATGTGGTACTTTCAAGACGTATGTTTTATGACATAATTTTTAGAAAACTGGAGTTCATCTCATGAAGTAAGAAGTCTAAATTATTTTAAATGAATAATTAGTATGTTGGTTTATTTATTTTTAATTTTTTTGAGGTGTATAGGGAAGGAACAATGTAATGTCATTAGTAAGACTTTATTTTCCTTAGAAAAACCTTCTTTTCCACCAAAACACACGCTTGACGTTTTCTTGAGTGGTAGTCTCCACAAATGTGCTCATATTTGCTGTCACTGCATTAGTAACCTAAGATTGTATCTTAGTAAAAATTGATTAGGCAACAGCTATGGTCCTCGGATGTGATAATCAATTAAATATAGCTTAGGCACAGGTATGAAATTATTGACTCATCTCTTTTGAGTCCTTCCTCCTGAAAGTGCTCAAGTGTGTTTGAAATTACTTACTTGCATTAGTGGTTGGATTTGAGGCTTTTAACGTGTTTTTATCAGGACCTCTGGGGAAAGGATAACCAAGACCTTTAAATGTGCTGTGCATTTTGCATCACTGTATAATTGTAAATACTGTGATGAAATATTGAAATGATCATGAAAGATGATGACCATTAAGCTTTTCTTTTAAGTATTAAAACTCACTAAAGGTTATATTGAGCTGTGGTTTATAAAATTGTTTAGACTAACGCCTTGTTGATAATTGTTTCTGAGTGGAGAAAAATCCCTTCAGATACCATGATTAATGAATATTTTTTTTAGTTTTGTCAACTTCCACAACTTACTGTAGAGAGTGTTTTATTGTACAGAAAATGTATTGGCTTTAAACATTGTGATTGTAAAAAAAAAAAAAAATGAAAGGATGTTTTCTCTTATGGTTCAACTTTCTTTTCATAAGCTTTTTTAATTCTGAAAAGAATTCATTGTCACTTATTATATTATTCCTTAACCAAAACAACAAACAAAAAGGATTTATAGATGCTTTCTGTATAAATAAGTAGCAAAGTAATATATAATTTTTGAGCATCTGCAAAAATTGTAATTCTCCAATTGTCTATGTACCTTCTTATTTTTCTGCTATTTTCAAAATATTTAAAAAATAATAAAGTAATAGTAAAGTAATATATTTTATTATAGCAATTTCATGAATAATATCATTAAAATTTTGCTCTGTGTGTGTGTGTGTGTGTGTTTGTTTCTTTTATATTTAGTCAGAAATGTAAACACCCACTTTATTTTTAAAGGTCTTTAAGACTAAGTGTATACTATTGTGGTCAATTATTTTTTTGTTCACCTTTCAACATAATTACTTGTTTGTTTATATAGTAATTATTTTGGAATTTAAAAAATAATTTATTAGTCTTTATTCAGATTACATGTCAATTGTCATCCCCTCGCTTGTATCTTCTAATTTCCACCCTCCCTCCCTCTTCTGCCCTATTCTCCTCTGCCAGAGGGGACCTCCTCCGCCACCATATGACCTGATAGCCTGCTTCCCCTTCCTCTGTGTGCCCACCAGGCCTCCCCACCAAGGGGAAGTGATCAAATTGGGGACATCAAAGTTCAAGTCAGAGGCTGTCCCTGCTCTCCCCACAGCTGTGGAGAATGAGCTATCCATTGGCTACATCTGAACAGGGCGTCAGGGTTTATTGCATGCATTGTCCTTGGTTGGTGCAACAATTTGTGAGGGCTCCCTGGATCCCGATCCACCAGCCTTGATGGTCTCCTTGTGGGGCTCCATAGCCCTCTGGGTCCCTCCACCCCCTTTCTTCTGTATCACTCTCAGCACTTCGTACCAGAGCATCTGTCCTGGCACCCCACTGGATGGAGTGTCTTTCTGGGTCAGGGTTACCTCACTCAGGATGATCATTTCTAGTTCCATCCATTTGCCTGCAAATTTCAAGATTTCCTTGTTTTTAATAGCTGAATAGTATTCCATTATGTAAATGTACCATTCTTGGGTTGAGGGATTTCTAGGTTGTTTCTAGATTCTGGCTATTATAAATAAAGCTGCTTTGAAAACAGCTGAGTAAATGTCCTTGTATGGTGGAGCCCCTTTTGACTATATGCCCGGGAGTGGTATAGCTGAGTCATGAGTTAGAGCTATTCCCAGTTTTTTGAGACAGCACCAGATTGATTTCCAAAATGGTTTTACCAGTTTGCACACCCACCAGCAGTGGAGGAGTGTTGCCCTTTCTCCACATCCTCACTGTCATGTGCTGTCACTTGAGGTTTTGATCTTAGCCATTCTGACAGGTATAAGATGGAATCTCAGAGCCATTTAGATTTGCATATCCCCTGTAACTAAGGACATTGAGCATTTCTTTACGTGTTTCTTGGCCATTCGATGTTCCTCTGTTGAGAATTCTTTGTTTAGCTCTGTATCCCATCGTTGCTTTGATAATACTGTTTTATCACAGCAATCGGAAAGTAGCTAAGACAATACCTGATCATGATTGATGTTTAATAAATGACAGGCATTATTTGCGAGACTGGCTGTGCTAGTTAGCGTTCATGTAAACTTCACACATACTAGAGCCATTTTAGGGGAGGGAACCTTAGTCGAGGATGTGCTTCCACTAGATTGTGCTACAGGCACACTCACAGGGCATTTTCTTGGTGATTGACATCCCACTCCTGAGTGCTGCCAGTCATGTGCTAGTGGGCCTGGGTTCTGTTTTTTATGTCAGGAATCAAGAATAACACTGTGTAGACCCATCCCTGGGCAGCATGGGAACCTCTAGCCTATTTTTTAATGGTCATTTTCTTTCTTTTTTTGTTATTAAACATATTTATTTATTCACTTTACACACCAATCACAGCCCCCTCCTTCTCCTCCCCTCCTCTTGGTCCTAACCTCCTATCCTGTTCCCCATTTACCCCTTCCCTTCTCCTCAGACACGGGAGCCCCAGCCCCTCAACCAACCCACCCCGACACATCAAGTTGTATTAGGACTAAGCATATCCTCTTCTACTGAGGGCAGACTACCAGTAGGGAAAAGTGATCCAAAAACAGACAACAGAGACCATGTCACAGACAGCACCTGCTCCACTGCTTGGGGGACATGGAGCCCAAGCTGCCCAACAGTTGTTCTGACGTCTAGGGCCAGCCATGCATGCTTGTTGGTCGGTGCTTCAGTCTCTCTCTGTAATCCTCATGGGCCTACGTTGGTCGACCCTGTTCATCTTCTCTGGAGCTCTTGACCCCTGTGGGTCCTCCTATCTTTTCTTTCTACTTTTCCACAAGACTCCTTGAGCTCTGTCTAATGTTAGGCATTCTGAGTTGTAGAACATGGATTCTCAGAGTCATTTTGATTTGCATTTCCCTGATGACTAAGGGTGTTGAACATTTCTTTTAAGTACTTCTCTGCCATTCGAGATTCCTCTCTTGAGAATTCTCTGTTTAGCTCTAATCCTCATTTTAAAATTGGGTTATTTGGTTTGTTGGTGTTTAATTTCTTGAGTTCTTTATATATTTTGGGTATTTGCCCTCTATTGGATGTAGGGTTGGTGAAGATCTTTTCCCAGTCTGTAGGCTGTCGTTTTGTCCTATTGACGGTGGGTGTTCTTTGCTTTGCAGCAGCTTTTCAGTGTCGTGAGGTCCCATTTATCAGTTGTTGATCTTAGTGCCTGAGCTGTTGGTGTGCTGTTCAGGAAGTTGTCTCCTATACCAATGAGTCCAATAATTTCCCCCACTATCTTTTCTACTAGATTTAGTGTATCTGGTTTTATGTTGACGTTTTTGATGCACTTGAACTTGAGTTTTGTGCAGGGTGATAAATATGGATATATTTGCATTTTTCTACATGTATACGTCCAGTTACACCAGCACCATTTGTTAAAGTGCTTTGTTTTTTTCATTGTATGGTTTTGGCTTCTTTGTCAAGTATGCTTGTCTAACTGGATGAAGTCAATTCTTGATTTTTTAAAAAAAAATCTGGTTTGTTTTTAATTTAAAAGAAAAGTACTATTTTGTTTGACATGCCAGGCTAAATTTAGGACACTATATATTTTAATTAGCTTTTTTTTGTTGTTGTTGTTACAAGTACTACTTTTAACATGTTTTCAGTCTAACTTCAGTAATGATATTTAAATGTTTTCTGGAATTTAAATGGCACATTTTATGATTTTATTTTTAGGTAAGAATCCATGTAGGCAAAAATAAATTAAAAATAGACTTTACCATCTTTTTGAAAATACAGACAAGAATATGTTTATGGTTTTTATCATGTGAAATTTGAATTATATAACAAATTCTCTTTGAGTTGAGTATAGTTTTGAATAATATGACATGATTTTTAATACAATATGATACTATCAAAGATAAAACACCTTTGAGAATAGTTTTATTTTAGCTTGACTATTGTGGCTCTGTGTTGAGTGAAAGTGAGGCGTGGGACTCTCTGTCCTGGATCTCAGGACTTCTCTATGATTTCTGTTTACTTTCATCTTCTTGCTAACCCTGTGAGAAGAAATGTGGGTGTGCTGTTTGCTCGTTCTCAGGGGAAAAAAAATTGTAGAATTCAATTCTTTTTAGTTAGACTACATGTTTGTTAATTTCATTTGGCTTTAAAAAAAAAGACCTGTAAGCTGGAGTGGTGGCGCACACCTGTAACCCCAGCACTCGGGACGCAGAGGCAGGCAGATCCATGTTAGTGCAAGGCCAGCTGCTCTACAAAGCGAGTCCAGGACAGCCAAGGCTACACAGAGATACCCTGTCTCAAAAAGCAAAAACAAACAAACAAACAAACAAAAAAAGAAAGGGCTGTAATGTAGATTGAAATGTCTCTTTTACACTTGGTTTGGTTTATATTAGTGAAAGGAATGTAGGGTTTCCATAGTCTGCTGCATGACAACTGTGACTTTTGAGAAAGTATACTATAGAATTCTTTTTCACTGATTTCTAAATGTTAATAAGCTGTAGAATAATAAAATGTACCTGAAATAGAAGTATTTAAAAATATTTACTATGACAAAGTGTAGTGTAACATTTCCAAAGACATACTCTATTTGTGTCAGGATGAAAAGTATTTTTTATGCCTTTCTTTTTTCTTAATAATGACATTGCTCTTTTCCCCCTTTGGCAAATCTAGTCATTAGATGCTTTTCCATGTCTCCTTGTTTTTCATTTTACTATGTATTTTCTATTAATATGATAATACAGACACCACAGGGGAAGACAGACGCATTCAGCACAGCCATGGCGTGCTGTCTTAGTCCTTACAGCTTCTTAGAACCCAGTCAAAGTAGAACAAAAGTGGTTACAAAAAAAAAAAAAAAAAAAAAAAAAAAAAAAAAAAAAAGAAAAGAAAAAGAAAAAGTAGAAGAGAAATGTACAGACTTATATGTCATTAATTTGAAATTACATGGAAGTTAAAACCCCACAAGTTCTTCATTTAGAAACATTATTTGGTTAATGATGAGCAGTGGTAACTAGCTGAATATAGTCTTTCATTTTAGATTTTAAGAAAAAACAAGAACAGTTGAAAGATACCATATAACTATAATACAAGGGACTGGAAGAGTTAAGAAAAAATGGTGGTGCACATCTTCAATCCCACACCTGGGAGCCAGAGGCAAGCAGAGGCAGGCAGATTTCTGTGAGTCTGAGGAAAAGCTAAAAAAAAAAAAAAATATCAGTTTTAAAAAGATGTGTACAAGTTTATGTAGATGCATAGAGCAAGATGGACAGATAAACGTGCAAACGTGAGCATATTCATTGGCACTTCTAAAACTTTCAGCTCATAATGGCACTTCTTATTGTATTCATGCTTATTTTATATAAATGTTGAGAGTAAGTTTAAAAGAATTCATTTGAGCATGCTTTACTGATTGATTTCCTTCCTAGGCTTTTTAATGGACATTGTTTTAGTGGATATAGTTAACATATAAATTTTTAATGGTTAATGAGTATAGTTAGAAATTCATACCACTTATTGCTAAGTTACATGCCAGTAAATTATAGTTTTCCAGTTTATGATTGGCCTATTCTTTATATTATTGTAGTATTTTGGGAGGAAGTATATTCTAGATTCTTAAGTGTTATACATCTCAATTCTTTCTTCATTATGGATTATCTTTTTAAAAATTATTATCTGTCCTTGGTGCTTTTTGCTGCTGTTGAACCTATCTCCTGGCTTTATCAGTTTAGTCGGTATGTAATGGTATGGCACAACTATGGCAAAGAAAATACAGACGCAAGTGTTCACTTAATTGAAATGTACCTTTCTATTTCAGCCTGTCTCCATGTTCACAGGGCTGCGTTGAGTCAGCAGCAGGCTTAGCATAAATTTTCCTTTAACCACTAAGGAAAATTGGAGTTGACATGGAAGATGTTTTTTGTTGTGGTATGAAAGAACTATTCTAAATATAATTTCCTCAATTATTTTTCACTGTTTTTTAGGAGTGGCAGAATTCCATTCAGAAGAATGCAGGCCTTGCTTTTATTGAACTTGTCAACGAAGGAAGGTAATTTATTTTATATCCTTTTATATTTTACTTAAAATATTCTTTTATTTTTTTCTATATGAACTGATAATTTGTGTTCTGAATTTGATTTTGAGTCAGTAATATTTTAGCACTTTTGTTTATTGATTACTAAAGCTATGCCAACTTGTAACAATTTTATATAATCTTCAAGGTTATATTGACAAAGTTTTATTTTCAGTAATTGTGTGTGGGGGTAGCAAAAATAAACTGGTATTTTTTATTTGTAGTATAATGAAATCATATATATTTCCAACTTCCTATAATGGTTTGTTTTTTTATTAGGATTTGATGTCTCTGTTTCTCTCTTATGTCATTGTCTGGCTATTAAGAGGAATAGCAAAGTTTAGTTTGTGTTATGATGTGTTGTTTTAAAAAATAAAAATCACAATCATTCGATCTTATCAATAAAGACTCAGGAACCAGATTCTGGGGGGAAACCTGCTAGCTCAGAGAAGCAGAGAAAGCAGCCAGCTGACATTCCTTCTCAGCTCATGTCTCAGAGGAAAAAGCACAAAAAACTCACTAGGTCAGCTGACAGCCCAGGAGGAAAAGACCAAAAAACTAAAAGCCAAAGAGCTTCCTAGCTCAAAGCCCAAAAGCCCAAAAGCCGCCTTCTTCTTCTTAGCCATGCTGTCTTAAATACTCTTCAACTCAAAGTCCCTCCTGCTCTTTCATCCCTGACAGCTGGGTTCTTGCTGTACCCCTTGACCTAGGGTTACCTTTATTAAATCCTGTTTGCAACAGCCTCTCGGATTAAAGGTGTGCGCTGGGGCTGGCTGAATCACATCTTAATCACTTGTTTACAATAAACCTGAAAAACTTCTATATGGCAAAGCACACCATCATTCAAAGTGTCAGGCTACCGACTGGGGAAATATTTTGCCAGCTACACATCCAACAGAGCACTAATATCCAACTTATATGAAGAACTGAAGGAAACTAGACATTAAGAAAACAAGTATTCCAAGTTTGAAAAATGGGGTACAGAACTAAACAGTATTTTCAAAAGAATAAACACAAATGGCTGAGAAACTCATAACTAAATGTTCAGTATCCTTAATCATCAGGGAGATACAAATCAAAACTACTTTGAGATTTCGTATTACAACAGAACAACTAAGATAAATAAAACAGACGGCACCTCTTGCTGGTGAGAATGCAGAGTAAGGGGAACACATGCTGGTAGAAATGCAAATTTGTGTAGCCCTCAGGGAAGAAGTGTGCTGGTTTCCCAGGAAGCTGGGTATTGATCCACCCCGCGACCCAACTGTACCACTCCTGGGCATATACCGAAAGGACAGTTGATCCTGCTACAGAGACCTCTGCTCAGCTATGTTCATTGCTGCTCACAATAGCTCACAATAATAACTAGAAATCGGAAAGAACCTAGATTTCCCTCATCAGTTGAATGAATAAAGAAAAGTGGTACATTTATGCAATGGAATATTACTCAACCATTATAAATATGAAATCAGGAAATTGGCAGGTAAATAGTTGGATCTAGATTAAATCATCCTGAGAGAGTTAACTCAGATCAAAAAAGACAAAAATAGTATGTATTCACCTATATATGAGTGTTAGTTATTGAGTTTTCGATAAGTTACAGTTTATAACCACAGAAGTTACATACAGAGTAAGGGAATGGGGGAGGGAGGAATCTCCTGAGGAAGCGGAAATAGAATTGCATGGATGAGGTGCGGGGACAGGAATGGGAAGAGCAAATGCATAAGGAAGGAGGAGTAGCAAGGGAGGGTGTTAGGGAAGAGACAGCTGACACTAATGGCCATCTGAGAGATCGTATGGAAAACTAGTGCAATAGTCTTGTAGAAGCCTCCTAGAATACATAGGTGTGTGAAGGTGATCTAAATGAAATTGCCAAATGATGGAGGGGACAGAGCCCCAACTAGACATCTCTCATCACCAAGTAAAGCTTCCAGTGCTGAGACTAGGTTACATCTAATAGAGTTTTTGGCCTAAGTGGTCCCATGGGCATTTCTTTCAACCCCTGTCCAGAAACTGACTGTAAGGCTATATTCTTGAAGACAACACCTATCGTACCCATTGAATATTGAGAAGTTGAGCTCATGCCTACCTAGAGCTTTCACCCCTATGTTCATGGAACCTGAAAGATACTCTGCATTTACCAAGGTGCAAAGCTAAATACCGATTGAACTATAAAGTCCTCTGATGTACAATGATGACCTGACTGCAAGATATCTTAGTGTGCCAGGCATGGTGGTGCACGCCTTTAATCCCAGCACTCGGGAGGCAGACACAGGTGGATCACTGAATTTCAAGCCAGCCTGCCTGATCTACAAAGTGAGTCTAGGACTACACAGAGAGACCATGTCTCGGGGGGAAAAAAGTGCTAGTGCAACATTAGCATAAATCTTATGGGAGTGACTGACCAATAGCTGATTGGATTTAAGTCCCGTTCCATGAGATGGAATCCAAGAACGGTGGCCAAGAGCTATAGACTAGACAGCCCAGGGACCTGGGGGATAACCAAGCACTTCTGTTCCGCTGAGGAATATAGCCATAAAATGACTCCTTACAGGATCCTGTTATAGTCATGGATCAGCTGGTGCTGAGCCACCATCATAGAATTATTCTCTTACAGTAGACCAGAACATATACAGGTACTTACATCTGGGCAATGTGCAGAGAGTGAGAGGCATTGGAACACTCAGTGCTAAATGGGCTCTCTCCATCACATCCCTCCCCTCAGGATTCAAAGAACCCTGTGGAAGAGGAGGTAGAAAGAGGTAGGAGGCAGAGGAGATAGAGGACATCCCATAGCAAGACAAACACGCGTGTGAACTCACAGAGACGGTGGCAGTGTGCACAGGATATCCTTAGTTCTGAATCAGATGGATTCCCAGCACTGAGAGAAGTAGACCCAAGCTGTAACCCAGAAGCTGTTGTATTTTATCAAAGGCTTTTTCTGCGTTGAATGAGTGATCATGTGTTTTTCTTCCTTTAGTCCATTTATGTGATTACATTTATTGAGTTTTGTATATTGAACCATCCCTGAATCTCTGGGATGAAGTCTGTTTCATCATAGTGGATGATTTTTCGAATTTGTTCTTGGATTCAGTTTGCAAGTATTTTATTGAGTATTTTTGTATCAATATTTATAAGGGAAATTGTTCTGTAATTCTACTTCCCTGCTGGATCTTTATATGTTTTGGGTTGTCAAGGTAACTGGGGTCTCATAAAGTGAATTGAGCAATGTTTACTCTATTCCTATCTTGTGACCTTATTTGAGGAGCATTGACTATTTTGTGTTGGCCATCTACTTCTGATCAAGGGCTTCCTTTAAGTGTGGTTTGTATATGCAGTGAGACTCCATTGGAGAAAACTACTTTTCCCTTTGTAGTAGGTTGTCAATTGGAGATACCTTCTGGGTTAGCGATGGGGACTCTGTCTACTTTCCCTTTCAGCACTGGCACTCCTATCTGGTTCATACCTGTGTAGGTCCCCTGCAGGCTGCCACGGTCTCTGTGAGTTAGTATGTAGGTCAGTGCTCTTGTGTCTGTAAGACACTTCTACTGTTTCCTTGATGCATTTTATTCCTGTTGACTTGTAGAATCTTTTTGCCTCCTCTACTGCATCATCTCTGAGCCCTGAGGGAAGGGGGGTTGATTAGAGACTCCATTTAGGACTGAATATTCCAAGGTCTCTGTATTAGCGCCCATCTTCTCTAAGAGGAAGCTTCTCTGATGTTGGCTGAAAGAGACACGGACCTGATTTTTGCCTGGTGTCCAGATAACTTTTTATAATCAGCTATGACCTAGAACAGCTGTTGTCCCTGTCCCAGTGGTGGTGATGGAGACACCTGGACCGCATTGCCACAGAGTCCATCTGTCTTACTTTTAGTTTTAAAGATATTCATCAGTCATATTCTCAGTAGTTTTGTTGTTGGCTTTTGGTTAACTTTCAGCTGATCAATGTATAATGATAATGTGGCTCATATACACAATAGAATTTTATTTATTATATAAAACAAATTATTAAAATTGCAGGAAAATGGATTCTATAAGCATGGTAAACCAGCACAGAAAGACAAACACTACATGATCTCTTCCATATGTAGATTCTAGCTTCTAATTTTACACTCTGTAATAATGTGGGAGTGTGTGTGTGTGTGTGTGCGTGTGTGTGCATGCGTGCACTCATGCGTGAGTGTGTGTGCATGCTTGTGTGCATGTAGGGGAGTGACACTGTGGTAAAAAGTGGAAGGGAAGATAATTGGATTAGAAATTTAAGAGCAGATAGAGGCAGGAAGATGGAGGAGGGGAAAGGCTAGTGGGGGAGGGCCATCTAAAACTTAATATGCATGAAAATCATAAATACTACAAAAATAACATTGAAGACTTAAGCGGGCCACTGTCTTTTTATACACTTATGTTTTTGGTGAGGCTCTCCTGACCCACTGATTTCTCTGAGGTTGGGAAACCCATCCTCACGTTTTCAATTCCATCATATTTAAGTCTCAGTTTGGATGTCACTTCAGAGTTCTCCTTGAAATCTGTTATCTAGATGATCTTAATTAATTAATTTTCTTACATTCCATATTTCTCTTCAGTGTTTATCACCACTAACCCTTGGGTTTATCTTTGAATATGTTTAAAATCAATATTTTAGGCTGTAAATTTTATTATAGTACTTTGCTGTGTATTTGTTACTGTTCTTTGTTCCTGTTTACCTGAATCTGTTTATTACATCTGTATGCCAATTTCTCCCAAAAACTGTGTGTTCTTCTAAAGATAATGCCCTTGTCTCTTGCTTATGGTTGTATCTATCCCTTAGAGAAGTGTCTATTAGAATAAATATTGTGTGGTTAACAGGGTGTTTTCCCTATATGTTTTTTGTGTAAGAAATTGATGTATTATAAGCAATGCTAGAAACAAGAATAAACTTCTTAGGGAAATGATGGACCTGGTAGTGAAACTTTGTTCTCTGGAGTGTAGAGTAGGTGCTGGAGCAATGACTCGGCCGTTAGGAGCAGTTACTGCTCTTGCAGAGTACTGGAGCTTGGGTCTCATCACTCACATTGGTCTGTCTCCTTTGCCTTTCACTGGCATCTTCACACACATGGCCCCACCCCCACACATCTAAAACTGAAACTTATAGCACAGAGTATGTCTAAAGGAACAATTCGGAGAATTATGTTTCTAAAGAAATTGATTTGATTTTTCTTTTGTACACATTCAGTACCTTGAAGTTAGGTGAGTCTGTGCAGACTGGATGTGTTTGTGAAGCACTCTGGAATGTTCCATACTAGGATGATTTCCAGAGGCAGCACGAATAGAAATACAGATTTTTCCTTTAGCTACCAGGATCAAATGCTTTTTCCTCTTGTTATGTAGATCTGACCTTTGTCCTTATCAATAGAGTAACTGCTGTAAACTTGGCCCTTGATTAATGTTTTAGTACTGTAAATAACATCAAGACCTTTACAGACAACAGCGTAAGGTCTATCAGACTTGATGGCTATCACGGGCAAATCAATTACTTAGGTCAGATGTAAGTGTTATTTGGGAGAAATGATTCCTTTATGTATTTAACACTTCATATTTTTATGATATCATTCGTATAATCAGCTATTTTAAGCAAATTTATTTCATAGAGTGGAAACAGCAGTGATGGATATAATCAAGTAGTATATGTTTTACATAATTTTTTTTACCAACGGGCGGGGGGAGAACTTTAATAATAAATTTCAGTCAAAACGGAAAGTTTTCATCTTTTATATGCAAGTGCGTTCCTAACCTTAAATAATAGTGTTCTTTTGAATGTTCAGTGGTGTTTGATAAAAATTTAAAGTTATTTTGGAAAGTATTTTTAATTTAAATTATTTGTTTGTGTGTGTCTTTTGTGGGTGTGTGTATGGGGTACAGATGGCGTGGACTTCAGGGCTGGATCCTCTGCAGCTGCAGTTATAGGCAGATGTGAGCTGCTGAAGTGGGTTCTGGGAACTGATCCTCTGGAGGAGCATCGTGCGCTCTTAGCTGTGGAGCCATTTCTGCAGTCCATCTTATAGTATCTTGAATTACCATCATCTTTACTTTTTTAATTTTAAAAGCGTCTGATAGAACATTTTTGTTTTTAAAAGGTGTAACTTTCTTTAAAGAGTTTCACATTCCCTTTAGAAGAACCCCGTGAGGCTAGGTAGCCCAGGCATCCTGGGACTCCATCCTCCCGCCTCCGGCTCCGCGGCCTGAGCTTCCTGGCAAGTCCAGCTTTACCTGCTTCTTTGTTTGGCTGTGGTTGTGCTTCGTGCTGCTTGCACTGGCGCGACACCCACGATGTTCGCAAAATGTCCCTGAATTCATGGTTTTCCTGCCTCTCCCAATACTGAAAGTGTAAGGTTTGTGCTGCCATGCTAGCCAACTTTAAAATTTTTAGTTTTTTTTTTTTTTTTAAATTCTTTGAGACAGGGTTTCTCTGTGTAGCCTTGGCTGTCCTGGACTCCCTTTGTAGACCAAGTTGGCCTCAAATTCACAGTGATCCACCTGCCTCTGCCTCCCGAGTGCTGGGATTAAAGGTGTGCGCCACCACACCCGGCCAAAATATTTAGGAATATTAAAGCTACCCTTTAGATATGATACTACAGTGCTGAAGTAATTGAAATTAATGCATAGGTATCTGTACTGACTTGGAACTTTTCAGTGAAATCTAAGGGTTAGTGTTACAGGTCTTTATAGGGAGCCATTTTATCATGCACACGGACTTCAGTTTATTTCCCCTGGTTTAGTATGTCTTTATTCTTTACTTAAAATGTGCTTAAATGTAGTAGTTCTAGCAACACTGGTGCCTACATCTAACTTTTATCTTGTTATTGAATCTTGTACACTTTCAAACTTGATTTTGGTTTTATGTTTCATATTTAGAGAACTAGTGACATTACTTGCTAAACATTTAGTGTCTCTGGCAGTGTGAATATTAGTTTTATTGGCTGAAGTAGACCTGGTGGTAGTTTGCCTAAATTACCTCCTTCATTCAGGTCAAATGTGATTCTTCTAGTGAGTATCTTTTAGAGCCCTTTACTCTCCTGATATCTGAGCAGTTCTAATCCAGACCAGGGCTCTTCAAGATGCTAATCTGATACTTGAAATAATTTTTGATGGCTTAAAGTAAGTCCTGTCTTACATGAGTCACTTGACTGACTCACGTGTTTTGGAGAAAATGGTGTATTGGGAGTTATTGACTAGTATATCTATTTTATATATTTCGGTGGTCATGATTTTATTTTATACTCATGAATTTTGAAAACCCAATGTAAATTCCTTTAGTTAAATTTAAATATTTTATTTTTAAAATCTGTTTACACACACACACACACACACACACACACACACACACACACACACACACACTGGCTTGTTCATTTTCACCCCTAATATTATTGTCACCTTCCTTCTTCTGCTGAAACCCTTCTTGTTTGAAACAGGACTCTTTCCTACTCAAAGGCCTTTTTTTGTATGTAACTCATTGAGTTTAATTAGGATTGCTGAAATGGGTATAGGTGGGGGAAGTGATAACTCCCTCTCTCACAGCCATTAACTGAATAGTATTGGGGATGTTATGAGCCCTTTCCCCATCCATGATGAAATGCAGACAGGCCCAGTCTTGTGTAGGTCTTATGCAAATAAACACAGCTGCAGTTAGTTCATGAATGCAGTGGTCACGTCATATTCAGAAGCCATCGTTTTTATGCCACATTTTCTCCATTCGCTGGCTTTTACATTCTTTCTATTTCTTTTGCCATGTTTCCTGAGTCTTGGAGGAAGTGGTGTAGATAATCTATTTAGGATGGAAACTCCACTGTCACCTATTTTCAGCACATTGATCAGTCATAAGTCAACTGTAAGATAGTTAACTGTTGTCTTACATTTGCAGGCTTTCCAGAAGAAGGCTGAGATCAGCATGGATTCATGAGTATAGGCATGAATGTTTTGAATGGAACTTAACAATATATGTACTTAGTAAAACAGTAGTCATAAGTGTTTTCATAGGTCTGTGACCTATCAAGGCAAGGGCTCGTGACCAGGTTTATAATACCAGGCATGAATTCCCTCCTATGGGGCAGGCCTCAAATCCAATCAGAAAGTAATTGGTTAATTTTGTCATAACCACGTCACGACTGCGTTACTGGGTACATCTTGCCTGGCGAGTCAGTAATGTAGCATGCAAGACTCACAACTGGGGAAGACTGTTAATAAACGCTCTCCCCTAGTACCCTGTAGACCACTCTTGGCAGGCACTATGCAAGGAGGAAGCTTTTAAGTCTAACTATGACCCATGACCAAAGTGTGTGGTGTCTTCAGTAACAGTGCCTTACCATCAAACTTTGGTGGCAGCCAGGAGTAATAGCAACAGTCTGCATTGCTCTGAGGGCTTCTGGAGCCTCCCTAATGATGCATAGTTACCCCACACCTGGTACTAGGTTTGTTGGTTATTTCCCATGCCGTGTGGAGTCTGAAGACATAGTGCAAATTCCTTATAGACAAATTCGTCATGAAATTTTTTGAGTTTTTTGTTATTTTGTGTTACTGGGTTTTATAATTTTTTTGTAATTGTTTTTCTCTTGGGTTTTTCTTGTTTGTACTTCATTTATATACTACAATAAAATACATATAATTCCTTTGTTGAATCATCTTTTAAAAAGATTGATAGTAAAAATCAAGGAAAAAATAGATTCTAGAACTTGCCTTAAAGGTACAATATTTTAAAAACATTGTAACATTTAAATTCTCATCCTTAATGTGGTAATTTGTCAAATACCATAGTAATCAACATAAACTATCTCATCATTTTTGGTTTTATTTACTAAAATACATTTTGAGAACTTGCTGCTTCCAATGACTTCACTTCTAAATCTCCTCTATGATTCTTCCTCCTTTGTCCCATACGTAAGCATTCAGAAAGTACAGATTACTCTTGTACTGTTAGACACAGCCATTAATTCCTGTCTAGGGATAGTCAGTGTCTACTTATTACAGTAGTATCCATATTTATATCTGAATACATGGGAGGATGAAGCCTCAGTTAAGAAAATGCCCCCATAAGATGCAGCTGTAGGCAAGCCTGTAGGGCATTTTACAAATCAGTCACTGATGGAAGAGGGCCCAGCCCATTGTGGGTGACGATTCCCTTGGGCTGGTGGTCCTGCCATCATGAGTAAGGCAGTAAGCAGCCCCTCCAATATCTCTGTATCAGCTCCTGCCTCCAGGTTCCAGCTCTGCATTAGCTCCTGTCTGATTCTCTTCAATGATGGACTATGATATGGAAGTGTAAGTCAAACAAGCCCTTTCCTTCCCAATTTATCAGCAACCATAGTCATCCTAACTACTACAGTGTATAAGATAACCCCTACTATGTACCCAAAACAATTTTTAAGATGTTATACTATTTTGGGTATATTCGTTGAGGCGAAACCCTCTCATCTCGCTTTACTCCAGTGTTGGGTGAGTTGGTGTTGAAATTTGGAGGGTAGTTTATGAGTACATTTATGCTCCTTCTTTCTTTTACATTTTATAATATTCAATTCTATCTATTTTGTGAAAGTTTAATAGTTTATAAAAATAGTAACTTCCTTTAATTAAAGCAAAAGTATGTATCTCAGTTCTCTAAGTATGTTTTAAAACTCAGGTGTCCAGTTTTCACATTCAATTTCCTAGTTAGTCAACAATGTATAGTTAATACAACACACTTCAGCCTTTAACAAATTTTGTGATTTTTGTATTCATATGGGTTTTCTGTGATTATTTTTGAAGGTTGTCTTACTGGTATTGATTTAAAGTAATAGTTCTGAGTACTCTTGCTATCTTGTTTCAAAATGCACAAAATTGCACTGAATTTCAAAGCTTAAACAATATCAAGAACAACGACGACGATGACAACAGGGTCTTACCATATAGCTCTGGCCCACTTGGGATTCCCTATGTAGAAAAAGGCTGGCTTCCAAAGTTGGTGCAACTTCCTGCCTATGCGCCCTGATTGCTGGGATTTCAATCATGTACCATCATGCCTAGTTTAAATTAACTACCCTTTCTTTCTCTTTTATTTTTAGCCATAGCAGGAATTAAACCCTGTACATCCTAGACAAACGCTCTCCTACTGAGCTATACCCCCGACTGTAGCTTTACCTGTTTGTAGAGGAATAGTTTTGTATTTTTCTTTAAGTTACTCTCTGTCTCTGTCTCTATTTTTTTCTTTCTCTCTCTGTGTGTGTTGTCATTTGAATTTATCAAGCTTATAAGAATATGCTTATAGTTGTATAGAAATTATATAAGTATGCTTACTACATATAAAATATATGGATATATGCAGCTTATAGCTAATGAAATAAATTGCCAAATTAAATCTTAGTGAGTATTACGAAAAAAGAATGGCATCTAGGAGAAAAAAAGGAAGTTAAATTAAAACATTAAGAAGAATTAATTTAAAATAAAATAAAAGCAAACTTTTCCCACTTAATTTAGCCAGTATTTGAACACACCAGCTGTGTAGCAGTCCACAGTCTAAGTTCAAAGGATGTTGCATTGAGAAGAATAGATATGCCATCCTCCCAGGATTTCATTTAATTGGTAAAGAGAGAAGATTTGAAGGAATGATTGTCATAAGGTAGTCTTGGAAAAAAAAAAAAAATCCAGAATAGGACATTTGGGAAATAGGTATAATTTGAGAGAGAGGACATTGTAGTTTTAAATGGGATAGCGTGATGGACCAGTGCCTGCCAAGTGTTGAATATGTTTCAGGCATATAAAGCAGCTATTGGAAAGCAAAGTAAGTGTTCTGAGTAGCTAGTTCCCCTAGATGTTTATTTTCTATGCACAATCATATTTTTCTCTTTTTATTTACCCATTCTCAAGAATCCATTAGAATGTCTTTGGCCTAGAATCTGTGCAGTTACTAACTGGTCCTTTTGTTTCAGTGGTGGCCTTTGTAATACCAAGTGCTGCTTTAGATTCCCAGTGGGGAGTTGTTTGGCAGCATAAGGATTGGAAGAAGCAAGTTGAGTTCAGACTGTGGCATTTATAACAAAACTGACGTCAAGTTAATGAGTTCTTGAATTCTCAAGAAAAATCACCTTTATATAGTATTATTATTAACGTCCCAATTGTAAGGAGAAATATATAACTGTGGTCTTTCTATCTGAGGCCGTTCCTTTCCAGAACAATACTAGATATTGCTTAGACTACATCTCAAGCACGGTCAAGGTTGCCTTTAAATGTGTGTGAAATCTATTCAGTGTAACAAAGCAAACATCTTGTCTGCATCCTGTTCTCAGGCTCCAGACTTGTGTGTTCTGTGATGTTTGAGCTATTATGTATTTTCCTCAAAGCTGTTATGGAGAGTTTTAACTTGTGAGTGAGTGAGTAGGTACCCATGTAAGGATGTTTGCTATAGTAAATGTTCTATGTACGAGAGAGGAGGGAGGAAGAGGGAAGTGGACGGAGGGAGGGAGCGAGGGAGGGATAGGAACAAGGAGAAGAAAAGGAGGAGTGTAAGAAAGAGATGTAAGGAAGGAGGCTGGTGCAGGCAGAGTTAGGTAATTATTTTTCACCCTAAGAACAAACATTACGCTAATTTGCAGTGGCCAGAGTCTTAGACGTCTTTAGAGTTAGCTTTATATATAATTGCTGTTTAGAGTCAGCCCCTCCCCCTACCCTAACACCTTACTGGTTTGTGATGTTTCTCTGTAACCAGTTTAAAGACATTACAATGTAGGATGTATTATCAAAGTAAGGGATGTTACTTTCTCAGCTGTTAGGGCTTATGGAAGTAGTGTCTTTTTTTTTTTTTTTTTAATAAATGGTTCTGTAAAGGAGTGAAATCTTGAGCGTAGCTGCTAATGGAGGTTATAGAAAGGCGAAGAAACAGAGCAGTGATATTGGAAAACTTGGTAGAAATATGTGTGTGTATTTACACAAGGTCTAGACTAGAATAATCAGATGTGGACAATGGCTCGTAGTGTAGTTATGGGAGATAGCTGTCATCATTACTGTAATTTATTGAGCCTCTAGTGTGAATCTTTTGTAGTTGGTCACTTGATAGGGCTGTTTGTTTCCTAAGGTTGACACAAGTAGTGTTTTTTTTCTCCCTCCTTGTACTGTAGGTATAAATTATACATAGAATTTCTTCTTAATATTAAAATATGTGAATCATTTTGTGCTCTGCATTCGGAGATTAATCTACTTTATAGTAAACCCAACATTTTGAAACTGCTTATTATAATTAAGACCGTGGCTTCATTTGCCTTTAATTCTTCATTTGCAAGAAGAGTTACACAATTATTATGTAACTTATACTTGTGAAAATTGTGTAAATGCTATGTTTAGAAAGATACGTGATTACATGGTAAAAATGACCTTTTAGGGAAAAAATGTGTGTTAATTTAGTTTGTAAAGTCATTTTAATGTTTGCCCTAATGAAAAGAAAAGCCACATTTCTGTTTAGGACCTTGCACGATGCTAATTTAAATCTACTTTATAATTTTTTTTAGAATGCGTATGGTTCCATTTATGCATATGAGCATTAAATGCTTTATATGTTTTCCCATAGTGACTGAGCACAACTCTCCTGAATTGTGTGTCCTTTTTGATGGCATGGCTGATTTAAAACGATTAACTGAAAAGCGCATTCTTTGTTAGCTTGGAAAATAGATTGTTACGTGTAGAATATTAATAACAGTTGTATAAGATAGTATATAAAAGTCTAATACATAATGTAATTGAAATAAAATGAAAGTCTTTTAGGATGAAGTTACAAAATATACCACAGAGAAGCAGAGATTTGAAGTCAGTTTTTTCACGGGTTAGGGTTTTAGATGTAAGGAATGGGGGTAAAAAGGAAATAGATGCAAAATTGGTTTGTAGCATTTGTGCCTGTAATTTTCTAGGTACGTGTTTGTAGGATGTTTCCATGTGCCAGGTGCCCATCTGTGTCCAAGGAGGAAGCTTAGTGGAAATCTGTGCTACCAGGACATGAAGATGAACAATATATAAGGACACAGGACAATAAAGATAACTTACGTAAACAAAGGCAGGGCGATGCTGGCGAGCAAAGAGAGGAAGACTTGTAGGGAGCGCAGTATGGGGTGGGGTGTACAGAAAAGATTCGGCAAAAAATTAATTTCAAGTTTTTGTTTGTTTGTTTCTTTTTTCCTTTTTATTAATTTATTCTTGTTACATCTCAGTGGTTTCATGTAACTCAGTCTGGCTTTGACTTTACTATTTAGCCAAAGTGGGTCTTGAATTCTTGATTCCTACTTCTACCTTTCAAGTCCCAGGATATCAGGTGTGTGACACCATGATAGTGTGAACATTTGATATGTTTTTTAATGTGTATGAGTGTTTCACCTGAATGTATGTTTGTTTGTGTACCACGTGACTGAGGGAGGTGCCCTCAGAGGCCAGAAGAGAGTGTCAGATGTCCTAGGACTGGCATTACAGTGCGTTGTGAGCCACTGTGTGCTTGCTGGGAATTGAACCTAGGTCCTCTGGAAGAACAGCAAGTACTTTTTAACCATTGAGCCAACGCTCCAGCCCCTCAACATCTGATTTTAAAGTAAGAAACAGAAAGATCAATACTTTAAGCAGAGAACAATATTTGTGTTAAAACACAATTAAGCAAAAAATTGAAAGGCAGATAGCTGGAACAAAACAAGCAAGGAAATAAGTAGTAAGTTTCAGGACTATTGAGAGAAACATTTGCTTTTTAAATACTATATAGGACCTTAACAAATTTATATTTAAGATTGAATAAAATATACTACTAAGCTTTAAATAGAACAGTATGATGTAATTTATCACACCAGCCACATTAGTTTGTACCGTCAGAAACACTCAGTGCATTCACAGTTTTGAGTAATATTGCCAATGCTGCAGAAACCATCTTCAGAATGGACCTTCTTGAGCCATTCAACATCGACTGCTCAGACCCTCCTTATCACCCCCGACAGTCATCATCCTGTGTCCTGCATCTGTGAAGCTGGCTGTTCTCATCTCAGATAAATGGAATCAGTTTTTCTTACAGTACTCTGCTTATTTCACTTAACATATCCTCAAATGGTCAAAAATTTAAAACTTTATTATTATTAATTTGTATGTGAGTATATGTTCATGGACCATCATGAAGTCCTAATATATAACGAAGGATAGTTACATGGAAGGAAAACGCATTTTCACTGTTGAGCCTAGTTTTTACAGTGTACTAGTTCCTGAGAAGACATTTGACAGTGCTTTAAAAGGCAGGCAGACAAAAAATGTTAAGCTAGTATAAGATTTAGTCAGCTATAATGTGAGTGAATGCTTGATTTTATTAGAACATTGTAAAATAGAATAAATTAAATGCAGACATATTATAAAGGAAATATTAAAAAAAATGTGTTGGTTGTAGGTTTGGAGGAAGAGAAAAGGGAGGGGGCTGGAGTGACTTTGAGGTACCTGACTGGGAATGGGACAATGGTCTGCCATTGACTCACTAGCTCAGTTAATGTTTGGGTGCCACAAGGCAATGTGTTGACACTACATTCATGATATGGTTTCAGGTCTGCAGAGGAAAAGAAAGAAGCACAAAAGAATATATTATATCCTTACTCCCGAAGGTCCCTGCTTCTTTGTTCCACATGCCTAGGGAGTTATTCATTAGCAGGCTTAAAAATTACGGTGGGGATAGTTTATAACATCTAAATATGTGCTATTTAAAAACCTTAAAAAAAACCTTGATCATGTTACCTCAAAATTGTAGACAAGATTTTTTATTGACCATAAAGTAGCCAGAGAAAGTTTGAGGCTGTGGGACAGGATCTTCCACGATTGTAGTCACATCATACAGAGTGCAGCTAGGATTCATCAAAAGTGTATAATGTTATATCAAAGTGGGAAGCTTTTATTTTTAAGACTTCCGTTTTTGTTTCTTTTCATTATTACGTGAACAACCTCAACGAATGCATATCTCTAAGGAGGAGAGCACAGCGCCTCTTCTCTCCTTGATCTGTGCAGGTGGTCTTTGTAAAGGGCCGAGTAGCAATGCAGGAAACGCGGAACACACAGCTTCTGCTGCAGCTGTTTAGCTCAGTATAATCCCAGGTACTGGAAAAAGTCACAGATGACACTTAAACAAGTGACCTCTTTTAACTTCATTAACAAAATAATTGGTATGCCAGCTTTGGCCCACAGACTGTAATTTCCTGATTTCCATATTAGATAACTAGCAATTTGGTATATTTTCCCATGTTTTTTCTCAAACTCATATTGTTCACTTTATCTTGGATTCTTCTGTTGTACAAAATCAGAGATACCTTTGCTACTACAGTGTATATTTAGCTCACTTTTTAAAAATTCTAAAGAGTGTAATAGTGAGCTTCTATCTGGTTTTCCTGGTTCTAGGAACATGTTCATCTGGTGTGTTACTAGAAGTGTAGGAGCTGCTTTGAGTCTAGTCTTGCATAATGCATTGATTTTTGCCACAAACAGAGCTAAAAAGTGAAACATACTTCCTTTAGAATGGGAATTGAATGATACCACTGCGCATGTTTATTGGATCTGATTTTGTAGGTGGGAACTTTGAGTTTCTCTACTATCTTAATCCTGTCATTTTGTAATAAAAACTTCAGAAGATCACCATATAGCAGTCACATTCTGGAAACTACCATTTAATAAACACTTGGTCACGATCTGTATTTCCAAGACCCTGTGTTGAAAGGTTGCATTCTGTGTGGACCATGTGATTTGTTAGTCCAGGTCTTAAGTAAAGCTGTCCTCTATCTCTTGACTTTTATTACCAGAGTTTTAAAAACTTATACAAGATTATTTGTTCAAATTGTATTATTTATGAGATTTTTCTCGATATTGCGAAATTATTTTGTTATGCACATAATTACATGTTCTTTTTGTCTGTGGCATTTCATCATATGAATATTTAGCCATTTAAAGAATAATTTCATTGTTATGGAGATTTGGGTAGTTGCTCATGTTTTGCTAAAATAAAAATTGCTATTAGAAATTTTATTTGCATTCTCACATATTTTGTGATTATAACAGATTTTGGTTCTTCATATATTTGCCAAAACTTGCTAAATTATTATATGATTAAAAAAAAAAAAACATAGCAGTCCTTTAAACTACTGTGATGAAACACCTGACCAAAGCAATTAAGGGAAGGGTTTGATTTACAGACTGCAAGTAAATCATTCGTGACTGGGAAGGCACGAAGGCCGGAGCATGAGGCCCTTGGTCACACTGTGTTCACATTCAGAAAGCAGAGTGCCATGATCTCTCTTTTATTCAGTTAGGACTCCATAGCACATGAGCAGCAGCGCTCATGTTGAGTGTGGGTCTCCCCATGCCAGCTAACCCTATCTGAACAACCCCTCAGACGGCCCCAGTGGCTTGTCTCTTCTGTGGCTCTACATCTTGTCAAGTTGGCAATGCTAACTATCAAGGTGGTTTTAATGTAACACTGCAGCTTTAATTCGTGTTCCCGTGATAAGCAATGATGCAAAGGCTGACAACGTTAAATTCTTGGCTGTATCAAGTCTTAGTGAGACTTTGCCCTTCCTAGCATATATTCTTTAGAGATCGTTTTACTCATGCTGAAAGTTTTTCTTACTTTTTCCTCTGTAATGTATTTTTAATTTCAATGTGAGATTTTCCTTTTTGTATCACATATCTAATTAAAGCATTCATCTTGTAGTTACCACACACACAAAAGCAACATAGAAAATTGCATAAACATTTTGTAGCCAAAATACTAATGGAGAGCGCAATGATGCTTCTTCATCTCTAACTTTTTTTTTTTTTTAGATATTTTTCATTTTTTGATTCGAGATTTACTCTAGTTTCAGAGTGTAAGCTTGGGATTCTGCTGAAAGCCTGGGACTTTACATACTTCCGTCTTGTCAGGTTGTTAGCCTGTGTTGGTGTCTTCAGCTCTGTGAGGTTGCTGGCACCTCCGTTTAGCTTCTGCCGTCTGACGTTTGCATCCAAACGCTCCAGTGAGAAGAGGCATGCTGAACGTCTTTGTGTACTTTCTCCTTGTGGATCTTTGCCTCCTAAAGTCTTGGCTGCCTTGATGTGTTAGTGTTGTCGCGATGTAATTAAAACACCCAATTTGATCAGTTCATACGGTTTATCTGTTTGTGTTTATGGTTTCAAAAGTTTCAATCCTGGCCTGGCCCAGTTTTTTTTGTGCCTGTAGTCAGGCAGTACGCCATGGTGGGAGAGTCTGCAGAACAAACTGTTCATGTCAGGGTGATTGTGGAAAACGAGAGAGTAAAGACTGAAATCCCAATATCCAGTCAATGGCATACTAGGTCTAGGCTCTTAAAGCTCATACCTCCCATGATTGTTGTAGACTGGGACAAAAGTCATTAACACAATCTCTTTTGGGGGATACTTACCCAAACAGTGGTAGCTTCCTGTTGCCTTTGAAAGTAACAACTCAGCACTGAGAGTTTAATATGGAATTATGAGTTGCTTTAGTTGGTTGGCCAGTGTCATAGAAATTAATCCACTGTAACCAGAGTATAAAATTTTGCTGCTGCATTCCTTCACTTATTGAAGTGAAATAATATTGAAACCTCATTGTGTGTAAAGTAAGAACAAGGGATTAAATAATCATTTTCTTCAAAAGAACAAAATATACCACTGTTGAACCCTGAATAACTATGTTATTAAATACATACATACATATATACATTTGTTTAACAATATTTATCTCTTACAGGTTACTTAGCCAAACAATGAAGGATCATTTAGTAAGAGTAGCGAACGAAGCCGAATTTATCCTGAGCAGGCAGAGAGCAGAGGACATTCACAGACATGCAGAATTTGAGGTAAGATGCTCCCATGTGCTTGGTGCAGGGATGCTACTTGAACAGGATGACAGTATACTCTAAAGAAGCATGCTGTCTGTCTTCAAAATTTAGTTTGTGAGAATCATGGAGGATTCTGGGAAAGCCCTTTTGGTTCAGCACCAATTCAGCTGTCATTTGGTCAGAGCACCTCTTGGGTTTTGTTGACCTGTTTTTGATAATGGGAATGGGTCTGTAGAGGACTTAGTCCTCTCTGGGAAAGTCTCCTGTTGTGGGTTGATGCATCTGGGGAGGATCTGGTTCTCCGCTGACACTGAGTCTGGGCCTTTGCTACTGCGTCATCGTGCTAAGCCTGCAGCTCTCATTTGGTGACCGGGGAGGGGCCGTGTTTTCCACAGTCCGTCCTGTAACCGGCGCTATTTAGCATTTTCTCCTGGACATGTGCAGCAAATGTGAATTCAAAAGGGAAATGACTGGTTTTATAGCTACATAAATGACTAAACAAGGGTGAAATAGAAAAATTGACAAGAACATTTGTTAGAAATTGGAGATATTTAAAAGTAGTGAAGGTTTTTTTCTATTATGTAAAAACGCAAATGTTTTTCTGCTAGTTTATAAAAAGTGAAACCCATCCCTGTACAGACTAGTGAGTATAGTTTAAAAGCTATCCATTGTTTTGCCTTAAGTTAACTTTCTGAACCTTTCGTACTACTGATTACTTTTTTTTTTTAACAATCAGAAATTGTGTTGAATATTTGGACAAAGCCTGTAATAGTAAAGAGGCTGATAATACTCGCTCTAAAAAATCAATAATTGCTGATGATGTAGCTCTTTAGCTCTTTGCTTTTTATAATATCCATGACGTCTTCTCCTTTTGTTTTGTGTTGAAGTTCCATTAATGCCATAAGATCATAGATTAGGTATACATTGCAACTTCGTTTTTAGAAGTATTTTACCTGTAAATTGGGAGTATATTAAAAATTATATATTGTACAACATTGGGCTTTATCTTACAAATCGGGCGTGTGTATGAATATGTGCATCTCAAGACTAAGTTTCAGTAAAACACTGTTTCTTGGAGTTTTAGTTGCATAAACTATACACATCTGTCAGACAGATGTAATAAAAGTTATCACTTAATGATTTGATTTTTCTGAAGCAACTTAAGTTAAATTCATTTTCTGTAAGAGGTTCATGATGTTCTTTTAGACAATACTGCTTTGAATTTCATTTATTATGCTATAGAACTCACTTCTTATTAACTTCAGTGGAACTATACACCATGTGGCCAATTTATTTGCTTGAATTAATTAATAAAAACATAATTTCTTTGAAATGAGATACTATGAAAATACTTCATTAACTTTATGTGTATGGCATATATATATGTATTTTTTGTGTGTGGTTATGCACATGCACGCATTGTGGATATATGTGCCCTTTTGTGTTCATGCATATGAAGCTCAGAGGTCAATGTTGGTTCCTCCTTGATTGCCCTCCATCTTACTTTTAAAACAGAGTCTCTCAGTGTGCTCTGGAGCTCATCAGCTCAGCCAGGCCGCCTGCCTGGTGAGTTCTAAGGATCTGCCTCTCTCTACTCTGTTGAGTAATATTGGTGTTACAGAGGCACTACTTATCGCACACAACTTTTACATGGGTCCTGGGAACCCAATCTCAGATCTTAGTCAAGTGAGCCATTTCGTCAGCCGCAGCTACATTTCCTAACAGGACGTACAGCAAATTTAGACAGAAGTACTTTGTTGTATTTACATTTAATGAAAATTTAAAGATAAATAATGTAGTTTTATTATGTTTCAATGTTTAATGTATGTTTTCAAAATTATTAGAACATTGGTACATCTTATATATTTAAATATATTTTTAATATTTTGAGGTTATTGGACTGTAACTATTTTTATGCAGGTGTTTTCTGGTCAAATATCCATTCATTCTAGAAGCTTGGGTTCATAACTATACTAAGTACTAAAATATTCCTGATATTTTTATATAACTTCCTCTATGCTTTTAAATTATGTTCTGCAGCTAGCCTCTCCGCATGATTTCTTTTCAGTAATTAAATTAGCATTTCCAGCTGCTAAAAAACTTGTTGGCCTTTTCTGTTCATTGTGTTTCCTCATGCATAAAATGTGAGGCATCCACATATTTTTAATTTTTTCAGAGTACTATTTTATAGGCTGGGTTTGGTAGCTATATACTGAGCATGGTTTATTTTCCTATTTATTCTTAAATAATAATCTAAAATATTAATCTTATGTGTCTATTTAACTGTGACCCTAATGTCAGATGTGTGACAACCAAATGGCTATCTTATAGTAATTTAGAAGAGGTCAAGGGATTTTCACCCTTAGACAATCCAACTAGGCTATTTTTTAGAGATAAAAGATTTCATACCCCTGCTTGTCTCTTTGTGCATGTAATAACTATAAACTATAAGCTTTTGAAAACCTATAAGTTGGGATAGTTGCCAGTGGAATAATGAATCTTGATTATAATAGACCTGAACAGTTTGGAATTGAATGAATAAATCTTATGTCTGTTTTCCTGTTTTACTTTATTTGGAAAACTTTAACTGAATTATATTTAAATGAGGAGTGCTTTTTTATTATAGCCTTTCTACAAAGTATTTGTTTATAACAGAGCTTATACTTGTCTTCAAAGCAGATCATGTCTGTACCTCAGTATTCATTTCTCTACTATTACAGAAAGTACTTTTCCTTGGTAATGTAGTTTTTTTGAAATAAATTATGAGCATCTCACTATGTCTTTACATGTTTTGAATGATCATTCTATATAAAAAGCCTGCATAATCCAGTGAGTAATATCACTTACGGATTTATTTGGAAACCTCTAAATTAATTAATACTCTGTGTTCCTTACTGAGACTCTGATCTGACCAATCTATGTGTGGCCTATGGTGACTGGAAGCTTTAGACAATTAATGAAAAGTCTTCAAATCTACGTCACCACTTGGTTCTTTGTCGTGTGTTACAGTGTTGGTTGCTGATACACTGAAATGCAATACAATGTGAATACGTGTTCAGTCCTTACAGTTTGATGACACTGTAACAGAAGATGGAGTGCTCACAATATGCTTTTCATTTACCTTCTAATCTTTAATTGCCTGTTGTTTTGGCCAGCATATTAGCTTATATGACATAATTCAGTTGATTAAAAATTTTAGTGTGGGAATGAAATACTGTACTTGAAATGAGAAATTTGGAAACATTCTTGAAATGTCAGTGCCAATCCTCACGTCTGAAGAGTTGTAGTCATCCTGATTAGCCAAAATGGCCTTGGAAAATAAGATGGAGGCGCCCACTTTCCTGTGTCAGTACTGCCTTAGACCTAGTGACTACACTAGTGTGGCACTGACATAATATAGACAGGAATCAAAGGAATAAAAGCCAGGCAAATGCAGATCGCTGCAGCTTATTGACTCTTGACAGCAGAGCCCCGGCCACGCACTGGTGGTGTGTAGTCCTTGTCCCTGAGTTTATGCGTTCTTCTCCTGCTCTGCCCTGTTCACAAGTACTCAAGGTCCTGGAATCAGGTGTTACATTTATTCCAAGAATGCAGAAAACGAGCTTCTGTTCTAAGGTACCTGATTGCCAATCAAGTCTAGAGTTTGGGTTTTTCACCAGGTGGAGATTTTGAGGGGATGAGATATGTATGCATGAAGCCAAACACGTGATTCATGAGAGGGAGAGCAGAGCTCCATTACCGCGGCACCCTTCCCTTTATCCCCAAATTTCAGCATGTTAGCTGTGTTCTGTCTTTGGTGGCATTTCTTATGTTACAAGCATAAGGTCTTTTGGCGCATCAGTATGGTATCTGGCAGATTTAGCTGCTCTGGAGTGTTTGCTAGCTCCATAGTTAGCATGTGGGTGCATACTGTTGTTGGGATCCAGGTGCTAACTTTTGTAAAAAAGCTACAATGAACTGGAAAGATTATCCATAACTTCATGATGTAGGCTTCTGACAAACACTTTTCCAAATGATGCCAGTAGAATTAGATACCCTTTTTTGAAGGAAAGGAAATTAGATCCTCCTTCATAACACATATTACTCAGAGTGGATCAGTGACTTTTCTTAGTGAGAACTAGAACTCTACAACTCTCATCAGAAGTCATGATGATGCATCTTCATAACTTTTTATTTGGAAATAGATTTTTGGATGTAATACTGAAAGTTAAATCTAAAAAACAATAAAACAAATAGGTGTTACCAAGTTTAAAACTTCTGTAACTCAGAACGTTTTCACTTTTGTCAAGAAAGTGGAAACATAGAATGGGAAAAATATTTAAAATTCCTTTGTCACAGAAGTGTTTTGCATGCAGATTTTTATTAAGAAAAACATAAACTTATAACAAAAAGATATAAATAAGTTTAATAGAACTTTAAAAATGATGCATTGTGTAAATGCCCTTAAACATGGACAGTGCTCTGTCATTCAACATTAGCAACTCCAATCCAAGTGTACTCACACGGTACCTCTTACACAGCGGACGGCGGCCATGAAAGGGTAGTGCAGTACTTACGGGACGGCGACCATGAAAGCGTAGTGCAGTACTTACGGGACGGCGACCACGAAAGGGTAGTGCAGTACTTACGGGACGGCGACCATGAAAGGGTAGTACAATACTTACAGGACATGGAAGGGTTTGGAACACTGATACTTGAATTACTTTCCCCCTCAGTCATATATCCAGGCATCTTGGAAGTTGTCTCTGTTCTTTTCTTTAAAATTATGCACTTGTCTCTTCCCTCAGGTTCTAATGCTGCCTTCCACTGTTTCTCACCACAGCCCACTCTCACATTTCCCATACATCAGTAGTAAGGACTCTAGAACATAAAATGAGACTGATTATAGCTTTTCAGTAACTCTAGTTTTATTTTTTTTTAATTTTTTATTAAATATTTTTTCATATACATTTATATTATTACACATATATACAATAAACTACCTACAGCAAGAAGAACCACGAAACAATCAGGAATTGTATAAATGTTACATTCTTTGGCTATTTGTATTTGGCAGGCTTGAAGAAAACATCTTTCCTATCTTGGTGCGTCTAAGATTCTGAATGTAAATCAATATCTATCATATCCTGTCATTATCAACTTAGAACATCTACCTAGACCTAAAAACATCTTAACCCCTAAACAACTAAGCTTAACTGTAAAACTAAACTGTCTGTTCTTCAACTCCATCAGAGACTTGAGAAGGAAAAAAATTAATTTCCTGAGCATAGAGGGAGTGTAGGTTAGCAGCTTCCTATATGAGAAGATGACAGAGACAGTTTGAAACCTGAGCATCACCCGAAACTCTCTATAACACTGGAGAATCATCTTTAGCCTTCAGGCCCAATATCTCTGACAGACATATTTGTGAGGCAGGAACTATTCAGGCCTTGCTTACCTTGTCTTGGCACAGTTTGGCCATTGACTCTGCTTGCATTCAAGCTTGCCCTTTTTAAGGCAGAATTCTATCTGTGGTAGAAAGGAGGACCTTTTGCCCAGTGGCTTGTTTGCCACATTTGAAGTCATTTCCATAAGGAAGTTCTTTGATGCTCATCATCCTCTTTGAGGTAGACTGGGTGTTGCCGAGAGTTAACCTGTCTTATTGTCAACGAATCTTTACTGAAAACATTTTTAAATGCCATATTCTATAGGTCTCTGAGTTTTTGAAGTTCTTATCTATTTTGCCTTATCTTTCTATAGAGTCTTATCTATCTGTTGTACGGAAGATGTATATTCTTGTAATAAAAATAGACTAGTAATTGATGAGAATTGGTTATAAGTTATTATTGGTCTTATTTAGAGAGAAGTCAAGGTTGGACTTAGGGATGCTTCTCTTTTCCTTTTTTTTCCACTCTTAGGTTTAGAGATAGGGGTTGAAAATAAAGAAGGGGGAATATAGAAACATACAGGGAAGATAGAAGTCATATATACAGGGAAAATAGAACAAAAAGTAGATGTGAAATAAGTTTAATTTTAGGTACAGCAGTATAGAATTCAAATGTAAGATTATATATATACCCTAATATGAGGCATTGTACCCATATACCTCAATTATAATACAAGGGTTAGTCCCAGCACTTTGAAAGGGCTATTGCAGGCTCTTTGCAATAAATAAGTTATAGAAGTCAATTGTTAGTTGATCAAATCATGGTCATATCAATTACTAGTCTATTTTTACCACAAGAATATACATCTTGGGTGCAACTCTAGTATTAAAACCATGAATTAAGTAAAAAGTTCCAAATGTTTATTATGATTTTGAAAACCTGCTTGATCTGCTTCCTCAGTTTCCCATTTCATCTTCTGTCCTCCCTGTATACTTTTCTACAGTCACGTTTTTCAGTTCCTGCAGTATGCTGACTTCTTCCTCCCTCATTGAGCCCTGACTTACAAGGTAGTCTTCTTGGTCAGAAAAGTCTAAGCCTTTCCAAAAGTGGTGTGTGTACCTGATTTCTAGAAACATACATGCTTCTGACGAGGCATTCAAAAAAGCAAATATGTAATGCATTACTTCTTAACTGTAAGGATGGAAAGAAAGTGCCCAGGAGAAAAACAAATGTGAGTGGGTATTTTAAATAGACTGATAGGAAGGCAGTTACTGAGGGTGGCTTGATGGTACTGCAGGACCAACTCATGGAGTTAGGAGGAAGTGTGATAAACATACAGGGATTAAGTAGCACGGAGGCTCTGAGGCAGGTACATGCCTAGTTTACTTAAAGACTGGGAGAACATACTGGATTAGAGTGAGTGAAAAGGGTGACTGGAAGGGAAGCCGGTTAAATCATTCATGTGGACTCTTGAAGGTCTGTGAGCATGAAGCACCACTCTGGTTGTAGTTTTAGGTTTGTTGCTCCCACCGAGATAAGAACGGGTGATCTGACCTAGGCTAGTGGCTTGAGATGGCGAGGAGGGGCTGAGTTTGAGTGTGTTTGTTTGTGTTCATAGTATCTGAGGCAGTAGAGAAAGTAGGAGATGGCGGCTCACTAGGAAGTCTTTTCTGAATGACTTAGTGAGTGGAATAGCTCCAATGAGAGGCTATGAAGGAGCAGCTGAAAGTCACAAGGGAAGGGCAGGGCCCAGGTCTGAACATGTTACATGTGAAGTATCTGTTGGAGGTCCACATGATGTCTATCAGTCAGCTGGCTGTTTGAACTTGAAGTTCATGGACTGTCGATGTTTGGAATACAGATTTTGGAATGTCAGTATACTGGTTACATTTAAAGCCATGAGTCAGAATGAGATCACCAAGTATGATGCAATTGCAAGCCGTGTTTTGTCAGAAAATGAGAAATGTTGATGTTTCTGTTTTTGAAACGTTTGATAAGAATAATGCACTGTGCCAACTAATGCCACTTCCAGTAAAAGCAGGACTGCCAGTTGCCATGGGAAGGTGTCCTGCCGTCTACTTGACTTTTATCATGTGTCTGCCTCACAGGACTTCCACACTGCTACCCAAGCAATGCGTCTGCCCTGCTGTAGCATAGTGTCTCAGCCATTTTCAGAACTCAGAACACAGAACTAACAAGTGAAAAAAATTTTTTTTTTTTTGGTTTTGTTTCTGCGCTGTCCTTGTAACATGTAGAAGTTGAAACCATATTGTCTTTGTCTTTCTGTGGCTTGCTGGTCATTGTAAAGTTTACAGCATAGTTGTTTAGTTAAGTTTGCTTAATGGATAATATGATCCAATCTTAGGGCATTCTATCAAATTTAAGATTATGGAATGGATTTTGTATTTAGTAGTTGCTTCATTTATGTTTACAAAATAATAAATAATATTTGATGAGTGCTCATATGCCAGGGAAAAGTATTATATTGGCTGATTTCCACATCTTAGTTTGACATTTGAGTATAGTAAAAAGATGATCACTTCTTCCTTGTTTTAATATTGCAAGTCTCTTGTAACTGATTTGTGTGTTGGGTAGGGAGTCATTTTCAGATTTTCAGAGTATCGGAAATATCTTTGCTATTGAAAGTCCCCTATGTGACTTTAAAATTTTTCATCCGATTTAAATAATTCACTTAGGTCAGTGGGAAAGGAAGTTTATTTTAGATTTCTACAAATGATATTATGTAGGCAATCACTTTATCGTTTCAACATGGCTCTTTTTCACCTCATTCAAAGTAGCTCATAGTTTTCTGTCTTTCATGGGTAGATGGAAGCACATGTCTGTGGTTTGCATTAGTCTCCTACACATTTCCCTACATGTTTGCTCCTTGTCATGGTGCTTTCCACATGCCAGTTACATGCCACCTGTCTCTGGCACCCTATTATACATAGTTGAAGGCAGATGGGAGGCTTTGATCAATGGGGAAGCAATGCTTTGGCTCCGAGCGTTAGGAAGTAGCTTGAGATATGGTGCCATGTTGCTAGATTTTAGAGGCAGGGTATCACTCATGATGTAGACCAGGCTGGCCTCAAACTCACAGCGATCCACCTCTGCCTCCTGAGTGCTGGGATTAAAGGTGTGTGCCACCATGCCTAGCTTAATCTGGGTAGATTTTGTGAGTGCTGTCTATGACTACTTAACTTCTTTATGTTTGGAAGGGAAAAATGAGTTTTACCAATTTTGAAACTTTTGTTTGATACACCTGAAAATGCTGTTTTTAAATGCAATTCTTAAAAGCTGTATTATGTTTAAAACCTTAAACTCCTTGCATTTGGCTTTTCTGTTTTGCTGTGTTTACTATGCTAGCTATACATGGCAGCTATGTTTTATGCACAGAAGAACCTGTTTGTACAAATAAATATTTCATCACTGCTACTTCTCCTTATCAAAATGTTCAAATTAGCCAGTGTTCTGCCGCTGGCTCACAAGTGAGAACTTCACATTTTCATTTCTCGTTGTTTTAGTTCTTTGCCATGGTCCTGGGGTTGGACTTAGTGCCTTATTCTGCTTAGGCTGGGACCCTGCTGTAGGCTGTCTTCTCCACGTAACATACATTGGTGTGATAGCTGCTTGAAAAATATTTAGTTCTCCATTAAAGGAAATTGGGGCCTTAGCTTGAAATACAATATCCTTCAGCCGTTTGACCTGGAACATTGAACTAAGCAGAGATTTAAAATGAAGCTAACAAACAATGATCTTCCCTCCTAATTAATGAGTCTATACCTTCCCTCAGTGTGTTGGCTCAGGAGGATAGGTTAGTATGGAGCAAAGCACTCATTTTTCAATGCCTAGTTTGGACTCAAAGTGATTCACATGAGTGTAGTATATACAGACTAATTGAAAAAGGTAGAATTAGGTAGATCATTTTGGTTTGTGTTTAATACTGTAATTAAGAGCTGGACTAAAATACTGTTTTCACTGTGAGAAAGGAATGGTTTCATTATTTTAAGATAAACAATACTTTTAAAGAAAACCTAGCTTTTTTGAGAAACTTCTTATCGTCTCATTGTCTCAGATTTTTCTCTCTCACTTGGACTGCTTTCCACAACTTCAGACCTGCATGCACAGTGCCCCTCTTTTTCTGGGCTTGAAATGTCTGGAAAGCATGTCCATATTGGGGGCATTTTGTAACTATCTTCTCCCTGTCATCTGTTCCCTGCCTTCTCCCTGCTCAGCAAATGTCTCCCACTTGCTTTTTGAAAGATGTCAGCCATTACTTGGTTTCTCCTTTACCTGCCGTTCTTCAAATTATATTTATTTTGCTTCCATAACCATGATTTGCATACTGTTTTTTTGGTAACTTTAACCACTACCTATATATGGTCTAAATCCCCAGAAATAACTTTAATTTTGCCTTAGCCTTTTTCTTTATCAATGTTTCCTTTTTTATACACAAAAGCCAGAATAGTCACTCTGAAACCTTAGCTTCCGCAGACCCCTCATAGAACAGCCTAGCTCTTTCCTGTTTTCTTAGTTTCCCCTTCTATTACAGCCTGGTCAGCACCTCTGCCCCGCGTCATGTCCAGCACTGGGCACTGCTGTCTTTGTCCTGTAGTCATAGAGGCTCTGCATTTACCTCACTTCTCCTCTTTCCTATTTCCTTTTGCCACTTTTATATAAAGGCCTTCTTGTGTCTCCTTGTCTGCTGCTACAAACCAGTCTCTCCCAAATAAGAGCCACGTGTGTAATCTCTCACTCACTAACCAGCCATTGACAACTGCGTGCTTACTGGCCTGGTTATTAAGTCCCATCCTTGTTGTGTGGTTTATGAGAATAAGGACTCTCTGTTGCATGTCCATAGTGCCAGCACATTGCTTTTCATGTGAAGTACTGAGCAAATAATTGTTTAATAAATGACTGTTTACTCCAAGCTACATGTTTGATTTTTTCCCCCCCCTGACTGAGAGAGACAGTCCAGTTCTATGTGACAAGAAAAGTGAGGTTGTTGTGCATGGAAAGGTGGTGAGAGTCTGGTTTCTTTCTTCTGTCTCGGTAGACCGCCATTCACATAGCATTTACTAAAGAGACCTCTCTTTTCCATTATGTGTTCTTGGTCCCCTGTTAAAAATCAGTTGGCTATAAATGTGGATTTATTCATATTTTCTGTTTTCTTTTACTCAATGGTATATTTTTTCTTTTAAATTTACTTTGTGTGTGTGTGTGTGTGTGTGTGTGTGCGTGTGTGTGTGTGTGTGTGTGCACGTGCACAGGTGTCTGCAGAGGCCAGATAAAGACTTTGGAGCCCCTGAAGGTTGAGTTACAGTTCGTTGTGTACTGGGGGGCAGGGAACTAGACTCAGGTCCTTTGGAAGAGCAGTTAGTCACTTGCCTGCTGAGCTGTCTTCCAGGCCCCTTAGTGGTCTGGTTTTTATTTTTTAAAATATCTTTTACATATATATTTATATTATTATACATAAATAAAAGAAACTACATATAGCAAGAAGAACCACAAAACAATCAGGAATTATATAAATGTTATATTCATAGTGTTTTGACTATTTTTATTTGGCAACCTTGAAGAAAACATCTTTCCTGTCTTGGTGAGTCTGAAATTCTGAATGAAAATCAGTATCTATCATATCCCATCTCTGTCAACTTAAAACATCTATCTAGACCTAAAGACACCTTAACCCCTAAACAACTAAGCTTAATTGCAAGACTAAGCTATCTGGTCTTCAACCCCATCAGAGACATGAGAAGGAATAAAACTTAAATGCCTGAGTAAATCAGAAGTGCAGGCTAGCAGCTTCCAGAATGAAGGAATGACAGAGACACTTTGCTGCCTGAACAGTCCCCCAACATTCTCTATAATGGTGGAGTATCATCTTCAGCCTTCAGGCCCAGTGTATCTACAGACATATTTAATGCCACCACTCCACTCGTCTCTGTTGGTTACTTAGTTTTGTGGTACATATTGTAAAGTTAGATCGGGTGGTACTTTGTTGTCTTTTGTGATTAAATATATATTTTAGGATTATTTTTATTTTGGTGAAAAATGTCATTGATTTTTTAAAATAGAGTTTGCATTCAAAACCTGTAGATTTCTTTGGGCAATGTTGATTATGAATAATTAATATACATATATTAAATATATGTTTAAATTTAGATTTGTGTCAGAGTTTCTATGGAACCCAAACTAGTTTGAAATGTGCTATATAGTATAGACTGACCTTGCTGTCATGGTTCTCCTCTACTTGCCCTCTAGTACTAGGATGTAGGCATGATTTTTTAGCCATGGCTGGACTTTTTAACATGAATTCTTCCAAACTATGGACAAATGATATCTTTCTTTTTGTGTTTGTGTGCTTTAAATTTTACCATCAATGTTTTATAATGTTCAGTATAGAAATCTTTTATTTTTTGCTGAAATTTATTCCTAAGTAGTTTGTTTTTATAGTTATTTTAAATGGAATGCTTGCTTGATTGTTTTTTTCAGACAATTTGTTATTGTAAAAAAATACTGATTTCCATTACTGATTTTGTGCCTTGCATCTTCAGTGAATTTTCTAGCATGATTTGATGCAGTCTTCAGAATTACTATGTACAATATATTGGCTACAGATGAGGTTAATTCGCTTTCCTCCTTCACAGTTCTTGTGCTTTTTATTTCACTCTTTGTCTAAAGAATTTTTGAAACACTATTTGGGAAAATTTCTAAAGTTTTCGCCATTTGTTGTGCTGTTATGTGTAGGCCTGTGGTGGTGTGAATGAGAACGTCTTCAGTAAGCCATGTTTGACTCACAGCTAGTGGGACTGTTAGGGAAGCATTGAGCAGTGTGGCCTTGCTGGGAGAGGCGTGTGTGGGGGGGGGGCTGACATCTTCCTGGGAGAGGCGTGTGACTGGGGGCTGACGTGGTCTTGCTGGGAGAGGCATGTCCCTGGGGGCTGACGTGGTCTTGCTGGGAGAGGCATGTCACTGGGGGTTGACTTCAAAGTTTCAAAAGCCCATGCTAACCCTTGTTAGCTCCCCCCCTCTCTCCCTCCTCTGTGTGGAACACGGTGTAAACCGTAACTACTGCTTTAGCACCATGCCTGCCTATGTGCTGCCATGCTACCCCTATAATGATCATGGGCTCTAACCCTCTGTAACCATGAACCCTCTAATTAAATGATTCCTTTTACAAGTTGGCTTGGTCATGGTGTTCTGTTCCAGCAGGAGAAAAGTAACTAAGACATGGCCATCATTACACTGAGGTGTGTTCATGGTATTCCTAACTTGTACGTTTGTAAAGCATGAAATAGTGAATATGGCAAAATGCTTTTAAATTTCAATGTATGTACTGAAATGATCATATAGTTTTGTTCTTTATTTTGTTAATGTGTTTTGTTTAGTTTAAGATCTATAATTGTGAAAATTGTAGAAAGTTAGGGAAAATCTTCGTGGCATATATTTTCACAAAGACATCTGAATGAAACCTTGAAACACATAGCTAAAGCAAAAGTAGACATATGAGACTGAATAAAATTTAAAACTTTTGCAAATCACCCAAGGACAATGCATGGACTTGATCTAGGCCTCCTAAAATATATAGCCAATGAGCAGCTCAGGCTTCATGTGGGCCGTAGTATTGGGAACAGGGGATTCCTCTGACAGGGAATCTGTTGCCAGCTTTTTAATCACTTCCTCCTGATGAGGCTGACTTGCCAGGCTACAGGGGAAGAAAACACATTCAGTCCTAAAGCAACTTTATGAGCTGGGGTGGATTGGAAGTGGGGTGCTTCTTTTCTATGGAGTAGGGGAGGGCGATGAGGAGAGGGAGGGAGGGAGGGATTGAGAGGTGAGGAGGGATATGTCTGTGACCAAGATGTAAATTGAATAAAGAAATTAATTTTAAAATAGCTCCTGCAAATCAAAATAGGCTAATATCCAAAATATATAAAGAATTCAAAAAACTAAACACTGCCAAGCCAAATAACACAATAAAAAATGGGGTACATATCTAAACAGAGAATTCTCAATAGAGGAATTTCAAATGACTGAGAAACACTTAAAGAAATGCTCAACGTCCTTAGTCATTAGGGAAATGCAAATCAAAAGGACTCAGAGATTCCATCTTTCACCCATCAGAATGGCTAAGATCAAAAACTCCAGTGACAGCACATGCTGGCGAGGATGTGGAGAAAGGGGAACACTCCTCCATTGCTGGTGAAAGTGCAAACTTATACAACCTCTTTGGAAATCAGTCTGGTGCTTTCTCAGAAAATTGGGAATAGTGCTACCCCAAGAGCCAGGTTATACCACTCCTGGGCATATACCCAAAAGATGCTCCACCACCACCAACGTATGCTCAACTATGTTTATAGCAACTTTATTCATAATGGTAAAAATCTGGAAACAACCTAGATGTCCCTCAACCGAAGAATGGATAAAGAAACTGTGGGACATTTACACAATGGAATACTACTCAGCTATCAAAAACAAGGAAATGTTGGAATTTGCAGGCAAACGGAATGAAAAGGTCATCCTGAATGAGATAATCTAGACCCAAGAAGATGCATGACATATACTCACTTATGATGGGTATTAGCCCAATTTAGATGTCCTCTGAGAGACTCCGCCCAGCAGGGGATTGGGACAGAAACTGGGACTCTGGGCAGAGAGCTGAGAGTTGTGTGGAAGAGTGTGGGGGTGGGGGGTGGGGTAGAATGGAAGGATCCAGAGTGAGCAGTAGCTCCACAGGGAGACCGTCCAGGCTGGAAGATCTGGACCCAGGGCGGCCTGCACAAGCTGATGCACCAATCAAGGACAGTGCATGCAGAGAACCTACAGTTCCTGTTCAGATGTGGCTGATACACAGCTGATTTTCCATGCGGGGGAGGAGGGGAGTGGGGACTGCCTCTGACACGGACGCTGGTGCCTGTGGTTTGCTCTCCACTTTTTATTGAGGCGGCCTTGAGGGCACACAGAGGAAGGGCAGGCAGGCTATCCTGATGAGACTTGGTAGGCTGAGGTCACATGGTGGAGGATTGGGACAGATGCTAGGACTTGCTGCTGGACAATGCGTGCAATAAACCTAGACTCCCCCAGTTCCGATCCAGCTGATGGACAGCTCATTCTCCATGTTTGTGGGGAGGGTGGGGGACTGGACTGCCTCCGACATGAACTCTGGTGTCCCAGATTTGATCACTTCCCCTTGGTTGGGAGGCCTGGCCGGCAAGCAGAGGAAGGGGAGGCAGGCTATCTAAATGGAACCTGATAGGCTGTGGTCATAAGGTTGGGGAGGGGATCCTTTTCCCTCAGAGATGTGGGGAGGGGAACAGGGTGGAGGAGGGAAGGGAGGGTGGGAACAGGAAGATAAGAGTGAGGGGATAACAATCGGATGCAATGTGAATAAATTATAATAAATAAAAATTTAACAAAGAAATAAAAGTGCATACACAAAAAAGGGAAAAGATTTAATCTTTTGGATGAGAGAAAATGTTTGTAAATCCTAAATTGAATATGTCAAAATATCCAAGAATATATAAAGAACTTTCAAAACAAAAACCAAAACCAAATAGCCTCATTAAAAGACAAAGAAAATGAGGATAGAGAGAGGTCTCATTGAACAAGAACACATGTTATGTAAGTGTGCAACTTCAGTTCAGATCTCTCACACTCACAGAAAAGCTAGGCGTGACCACATGGACCTGTAGCCCCAGTGCTTACAGGAGAGAGGGTGGAGACAGGGAGCTTGCTGACTAATAAGCATAGCCATAAAATGAGTTTCATGTTCAGTGAGAGATCTTGTCTCGAGGGACTAAAGCAAAGACTGATAGATACACGATGTCCCCTTGTGGCCTTTGCCCATATACCCACATACCAAAACATGCACATTCATACATTTGTACTCCACAAAGGTGCAGCATGCACACATATTCTCTCTCCCTCTTCCTCCTCCTCTTCCTCTCCTCCCTCTCTCAGAAAGCAAAGCAAATAATTGAAAGACTTTTCTTAAAAGAAAACATACAGCCAGGAGTGGTTGGACACACCTTTAATCCCAGTACTGGGTGGCAGAGAAAGGCGGATCTCTGTGAATTTGAGCCCAGCCTAGTCTACAAAGTGAGTCCAGGACAGCCAGGGCTGTTACACAGAGAAATCCTGTCTCAAGAAACAAAGAAAGAAATAAACAGATAAGCAAACAAACAACAAAAAGAAAAGCAAGCACGCAAGCATACAGATGGGCTTGTGGGCTCACACCTTTAATCCCAGAACTTTTGGAGGTAGAAGCGGGAAGAGCCAAGTTTGAGGACAGCCAGGGCTACAAGTAGAAACTCTATCTTGAAAAGCCAAACCACCACCACCTCCACCACCAAGCAAACCATAATGGCATACAAATGGATAACATTCGCAGAATCCGTAATTATCAGAGAGGAATAGGGTGAAAGCAGGAGGGAGGGAGGAACGGGAGGATATAAGTGATGGGATAACAATTGAGTTGCAATCTGAATAAATGAATTAAATAAAGTTTTTAAAAGAGATTAAAACTACCATGAAATATCATTTCATATCTATTAGGTTTAATCCTATCTAAAGGATGTTGATTAGGATGTAGAGAAAAGTGAACTGTTCTAACAACTGGTAGTATTTTAAATTATCACAACTATTTGGAAAAAAATAGTTTAATGGGTCCCTCCAAACTAAAAATAGCAGCATCACAAGAACTGTGATTTCCCACTAGTTGGCATATATCTAGAGAAATTGAAGTCTGCCCGTCATAGAGATATTTGCACATTTATGCTTTTGTTTTCTTTACCATTGTTCACAGAGCCAAGACACTGAATCATACTAGTTGTTAAGTATAAATGGATAAAGAAAATCTATAAATCCATAATAGAATGGTATTTAGTCATAAAGGAAGGAATTCCTTTTCTTTGTCAACAATGAGGATGGACTTGGAGAACATTATATTTAATCAAATAAACTATCTGACCTGTTTGTATGTGGACCTTTAGTAAGCGCGATTCACACCAACTAGAATGATGGTCCCCAGAGGCTGTGGGGAGGACTAAGCACTGTGGGGAGGATCAGAGGCTGTGGGGAGGACTAAGCACTGTGTCTGAATTGCCCATTTGGGGACTACAGTTAATAAAATACTGAAAATATCTAGGAGAAAGGATTCTTAAACGCGCTCACCACCATGAAAACGTTTCAGATGATAGATATGCTAATTACCTTGATTTGATCATTCCATGCTGTTTACACATATGGAGACTGCATTTCACTTCCTAAATATGTTCAACTGTTTTTGTTCAGTATGAACAAAACACAATGTCATAGTTGAACTCTTATCACCAATCTCTTAGTACAAAGAAAAATAGGTCATAATAATTTTCACATTTTCATAATTGGTAAGTTTCAAATTATAGCTTTAATTCTTTAATCAGACACGTGCTGATTATATGTGAAGATTATGGGATAGGTCATAGTATGAGATGCAAATAGCACATCTTAAGAAAATTCAGAACTCCTGGTTGGCCGCATGTTTTGAAGTTCTTTTTGATTTTATTTTAATTTTGAAAGAAGGTATTATAATGTTAAAATGGGACGAATGCAGATGGCCAAGCCACTATGCATGGAACATGTATAGAACTCATTATTCTCATGACTGTCACATGGTTCTCCCTGCTGTATGTAGTTTGTTTTATACACGTGTAATAAAATAAAAGTATTAAAAGAATAATGTTAAAGGAGAAACACTGCTTGAAAACATATTCAGAAAAAACACTTTTCAGCTTATTTGGAGACTATTGGATAACATTTTTTGAATTCCCTTGAGTTTTAATTTCTTTAAAGTAGATTTAAAGAAATTTGAATGGATGATATAGTGTAAAATAAGATTATATGATGTAATTAAAACATCATATTAGTTATTATCATTATTATTAGTATTGTGACTTTTGTACAATATAAAGGTCAAAACCAAGTATAAATTTGCATTTGAGAAATTCAGTCCATACTGAAGGTCAGTGACCATATTCATTTATTCTTGAATTTCAATCGGTATGTGCTCTGACTAGGCCTGGTTTCAGGTAGGTTTCAACTTAAATTAAGACATTCATTGAAAGAATTTTGCATTCTTTTTTCTTTTTTAAGATTTTATTTTTTGGCATGTACATTTATATTCTTACATGTAAGTAGAAAAAGAAGAATGGATAAAGAAACTGTGGTACATATACACTATGGAATACTACTCAGCTATTAAAAACAAGGAATTCCAGACATTTGTGGACAAATGGATTGAGCTAGAAATGATCGTAATGAATGAGTCAATCCAGAAACAGAAAGACTCAAATGGTCTATACTCACTTATATCTGCATACTAGCCTAAGGGGCATGTCCCACGAAAGCCTTCACTTACCAGGAAACTGGGACAGAGGGGAGGACATCCTATTGGGACTCTAGATGAGAGAAGCATGGGAGAATAGCAAAGTAGAAGGATCCAGAGGGTCCTAGAAACCTACAAGTAGAACATTATGATAGGCAGATTTGGGCCCAGGGGTCCCGCTCAAACTAAGGCACCAGCCAAGGACAATACAGGCGGTAAACTTTAAGCCCCTACCCAGATCTAGCCAACGGACAGAACATTCTCCACAGTTGAGTGGAGAGTGGGATATGACTTTCACACGAACTCTGGTGTCTCATATTTGACCATGTCCCCTGGAGGGGAAGACCTGGTGGCACTCAGAGGAGGGACAGCAGGTTACCAAGAAGAGACATGATACCCTATGAGCATATAGAGGGGGAGGTAATCCCCCTCAGGAACAGTCATAGGGGAGGGGAAAAATGGGAAAATGGGAGGGAGGGAAGAATGGGAGGATACAAGGGATGGGATAACCATTGAGATGTAACAAGAATAAATTAATAAAAAATTTAAAAAAGATTTTATTTTTTGGCATGTACATTTATATTCTTACATGTAAGTAGAAAAATTACATACAGTTTAATATTTTATAATAAAATACCAATAATAAATGTAATAAAGTGGCTTAGAAGACGGGAAGAACACTTTCTTTTAAGATTTAGCATTTATTTATTCATTTCTAAGCATTTATTTTTTTAAACGAGTTTTCTAGTGTTTTATTTCTTGTACATAGAAGGTAGTTCAAGTAAAGTAATGTTATTCCGAGGTGAAATAATTGGAATTGTATTGTGAGCTCTATAATTATCATCTGCTTAGAAGTATTTTTCTTAATTTCAAGCTATTAGATATAATAATTTAAGAAATTTAAATTTCAGGTAATTTATCAATTCTACAATTCATTGATAACCATTGTCCGAGATTTTAAGAGTGATTCAGTTAGACTTTTAAATTTAAGTTTAGGAAAGCATGTCAGCTGACTTTTTAACAGCGGTAACCTTATAGCATATATTTATCTCCTGATTTCTTCCATCATAGCGTGAAGAAGTGAATTATTGAAAAGATAAAAATAAATTTGTTTGCTTTCTGTCAGAGTTCATATCCACAGCCAGCCTTGATAGAAGACCAGAATGATTTAGACAAGTTTGCTTTGGAGATTCATAACATATGCTTGCTGGACAGAATTGAGTTATCTCTGCTCTGGAGAGTAAGTTATTGTAGCAGGGGCTGACAGAGATGAAGATAACTGAGGGAAATTCAATTACCTTTTAGTGTTTTCTTTCTAATGGGATTCTTAATGTGAAAAAGATCCTTAGATGATGCGCTGGTTCCTCCTGAGCGTTGCCTTGATGCCTGCTTCCGGAATACTACAGACTTTTTCTTCAGATAGACTCTCCTTAGTGTAAAATGGACATTTTGATATGTTTAGTAGATTTGACTGAAACAGTCTTCTAATTTTTTCTTAACTTGACGTCATTGGTAATTTATATAATCCTTGACTGCAGTTTGTAGTGCCTAGCATTTTAAATAAAGCTATTATTTAGTATGATAATAATATACTTTATCTCTCTCAAATGACCGTTTGGAAAGTATGTTGTGGTTCTTCCTGGTGATCCGTTGGTGCCTACGTCAGTTGTCTTCTGCTGGTTTCTGGCAGTCTTCTTCAGAAGCTGCTAGGCTCCTCAGGCATTTTCAGTCTTGCCTTTGTAGTTTTCCAGATGTTTTTTAAAATTTATTTTTATTTTTATTTTTAAATCTGCATTGACTTCTCTCCTATTTTTTCAGTGTCTTAGAATCTGTCTTTTTTTCTCTCCACTCCTGTAATAATTGCTTTCAAATTCATTTCTTTAGTACCTTTAGTGTTCATAGAATCTTTTATTGTTCTTAATTCCCTTGACAGACCTTGACATTGATGCCACACCTTTCCCTTTCTCTGGTGTCTCACATTTGACCATGTCCCCTGAACGGGGAGACCTGGTGGCACTCAGAGGAAGGACAGCAGGTTACCAAGAAGAGACTTGATACCCTATGAGCATATACAGGGGGAGGTAATCCTCCTCAGGAACAGTCATAGGGGAGGGGAATAAGGGGAAAATGGGAGGGAGGGAAGAATGGGAGGATGCAAGGGATGGGATAACCATTGAGATGTAACAAGAATAAATTAATAAAAATAAATAAATAAAAAAAATTTTTTTTAAAGAGCCAAAAAAAAAAAAGAGTTTGTTTGCCTCTACTTTCTTTTCTTTTTCTTTTTTTCTTTATTTTCTTACTGGTGTTTTGTTAGTCCGCTGTTCATTTCTCATGCTGTTCCATGTCTAATTCTGTTGGTCAAAAGTAGAGATCCTTGACAAAAATGCTTGGGCAGTTTTAACTTTTGTATTTTGTTTTAACAGTTCACTTAATGTTAGTAATAGCTGAAAGTTCTAGGTAGGAAACATTAAACACCTATATGTAATTTATCTAGATGATTAAGAAAAAGCATTACAGAAAGCACACAGTGACACCCCCCCTCATCTAATCTCTTTTACGATTCTTCTACTTTCTGCCCTTATAGGTCATCATTGTCACTTATTAATCTTTCCAGACTTTCTGCACATACACTCACAAAGGAGTATGATTCCAGTCCCCTTTCTTGATATGAGTGACGGCGTGTTATAAACATTATTCTGTGCTCTGCTCTGAGGACTCAGGTTTTTTAAGCATGTTTATCCAACAGTCAAGTGTGAGCGCCTATTTCCTCATAGTGTCTTCATGAGTAAAGTTTTAAAATTTTGTCTTAATATGTAGTATTAAAAAATTATTGTGGACAATTTTCAGGAATTTGTTCTCTTCTTCCATTCCATATTCCAGGACCCGACCCAAATCAAGTGTCCATGGCAGGCACTCTTTCACACTGAGCCATTTTGGTGGCCTTTGCTTTGTACTTCTTGGATACAATTTTAAGTCTATTTGTGTGTGTGTGTGTGTGTGTGTTTGTAATGAATAGGTTAATTATCATTGAAAATCTTGTTGAATACAGCCCATTATAGTGTTTTTTGTTGTCATCTTGTAGAAACTTTCATTTTTTTTTTTCCAAAGCAGGCTCTTATATAGCCCTGGGCAGCCTCAAATTTGTTGTGTATGAAGGATAACCTTGAACTTTTGATCCTCGTGTCCTTGGGTCGTAGCTGTGTACCAACACAACTAGCCATTATCCTGCAGACATTTTTAAAAGTGATTTTTGTTTTGAGTATTTGAGCCTTTTTTATGGTATCTTACTTTTTGGTTATTAGTTCAAAGGGTAATGTACACACACATTATAAAGAAATTCTGTTTTGTTCAACATATTTATGTTTAATGTTTTTATTTATATATTTAATATTTATATTAGTATACATTGCGTGTTGAATCCATTTATTTTATAAATATGCCTGAGTTTTCCTATACTGTCTACTATATAGTCCTCGTTTCTCTCTCTGATTTGACATTTTGCGTCTATGATATAGTAAATTCCTCTATTTTTAAGGTCTGTTTTTGGATGCCTTCTCTCCATTATTAGTTTGTATGTGCTTTTTTGTACTGATTCTGAAGTGTGTCTGTTATAGAGGCATTCTGGCATGTTCTAATGTAAGTAGGAATGTGCTCCGCTTCCCCCTTGTTGCCCCACTCAATTTAATTCAGACTTAAAATATTTATATAATACTAGATTTACTTTGTCTGGTTCTGTTTACTTCTCTTAGGCTTTTTAGGTATACTGTCATGTCTGCAGATACTATTATGTCTTCCGACTTTTATTCTTTTGATGTTTTATTTTAGCCGATTGAATTTGTTCTTGTCAATAAAATACAAGAAACAAATATTTTTTGTTTGTGGTCATAAAGAAGAGTTGTACCTTTTTTTCTTTAATTTAGTAAGATATAACCATGAACTGAAGTTTACATACTTATTCTTGCTCAGGGAAGAAAAAAAAATAGCTTTCTTTTTTATGTTAGGAACAGTATAGGTAATACTACTGTGCCTTCTTTTAAAGATTTGGTACAATTACTCCTTGACATAGTTGTCGGTACTGTGCATGTTTTCAAAAATATATGTATAGCATATCTTGGAACAAAAAATAAATTGTGTTTATTTTTTAACCAATTAGTTAATTTAGAAGCAGTAAAATAGTTTAAAAATTGAAACATATTCCTTATTGTAAATGTCTATCAACCTAGTTAAAAGCCTGAAAGGTTTTGCGATTTGTTTTGTTTTGTTTTGTTGGTTTTTCGAGACAGGGTTTTTCTTTCTTTTTCTTTCTTGGTTTTTTGAGACAGGGTTTTTCTGTGTAGCCTTGACTGTCCTGGATTCGCTTTGTGGACCAGACTGGCCTCGAACTCACAGTGATCCATCCACTTGTCTCTGTTTCCTGAGTGCTGAGATTAAAGATGTGCGCCACCAGCACCCAGCCTAAGGTTTTGTGTTTTTAAATGTGGACGATTTGAGGGAAATAACCTAGAGTATTGTTTTCAGATTTTTTCCATTTTTAAAATGTCCATTCATTCAATGTGCGATAGATCTCTTGAGGTAGTTTTGCTGTCCCCCATGTAGCCAACTGTATTTCAGTTGCTGCATTAATTTGCTACAATAATTTATATATTTACAATAGATGATTGTGTATGGTTTGACATAATATATCATCAGTGAATCCTAAAATTTTTAGGATAAATGTGATTTTTGGTCATGGAAAAGAAGTTTTGCCATTATTGATAAAATAAATCAACATAACTAGTTCTAGTGAGTTGGTACATGCCATTTGAAATGACTGACTAATCTAGTTGTACTTGAAATCATTGGAAGCTGTGCTCTCTCATTGGAGACCGTGCTCAGATATTGACTAGCTGCTCGATGAGGCCCTGCACCTGTTCTGCGCTTGCGTTGGTTGTAGTTTCTGAGAGATGCTGTAGGTTTGTGCTGTGCTGCTTCCTATTTGTCTCCAGGTTTCTAAGTCTGTTTTTATTGGTTTCTTTATGATTATCGTATAACTAAAAATAAATACTTTAAAAAATAAATCCAAATACTACTCATAGCTAACCTTGGAAGCTCTAACTTAAAAAAAAAAAAAGAAAAGAAAAGTAAGTAAAAAATAAGAAAGAAAAGCTTTTGAATAGTCATGTGGTATGGAAAGAGGGCACTCTGACATCTTTCCTTTCTCATGTTTTACAAAATAAAGCTTGATACGTAATCTTTCCATATTTCATTATGATTATTTATCATATGTGTACTTGTGTGAATGTATTTTGTATACAAATAAAAATGGAATTATAAAATGTAAAATGTTTTTTATTTTGACACCATGACCTTGTAGAATTCACACAAATATTTTAAAATCTTGCATATAATTTCTGATGTTCTTGCTGGAGTTCATTCTGCATAATGCCTGGGACTTGCCCGGCCATGGCTCTTTCACGGTCTCTTGGGAGAAATAGCTGGAGGCTGATTGTTCTTCATTGTTACTTCTGTTGTTATACGCACAACGTTCAAGTTGGAGATTATATTGTTCTTTCTGGATACCTTTTAAATATTATTTCTAACCATTTAATAAGTGTTTTGGGTTTGCTAATGTCTATGAATTGAATTTTATATGCACTATCAGACTCTTATTTTAGTTTCAGCATCTAATATAGGATTAGAACATAGGAAGTTCTTAATACAAAGTAGCCAAATGAATAATTGTCTCCGTAAGAAAATACATAACTTAGCATTAGTAGCTTTTTTGAGAATTCAAATTCCCCATATATAGAATTTTAATTTCTATGAAAATCAATTGCCAAAAATATAATTTTTTTATTTCACATATTGACCTTGTATTATATGCTTAGAGTTTCTGTGGACTGAATGGTTTGATATGGTGATGAAAGTTTATCTAAATATGGTATGTACTACATTTTCTTTTGCTGAGCAGGCTTTTAATTTTTAGTATTTATATTATGGAGCACCAGAGGGAGAATATATAACATTTAACTATACAGTGGCACACATTCGGAGCTATGTATGCTGTGACTTACTCCTCATATGCCAGAATTAATTAGGGACTGTTGGTTAGAATACTTCACTTACCTCCTGCAGTATGGGGCTCCATAAAGGTCATTGGTTTATTCCTAATCTGGTACTTATATTTAGTGTGACAGAACTATTGATAGGCTTAGAGGTATTATTTACTATTTTAATTATCTTGACATTTTATTTTCAGTCACACCTGTAGATTATTTAAACCACCTCTCCAGTAGTTTCTCTGTTTGCGTGTTTTGATTGACTTTTTATGTCCTTTTTGTGTATCTCAAGCTGGTGTAGAACAAAAATGATTCTGAGCTAAGTAATGTTTCGTTGAATGTTAATTTTTTCTACCCCTTCCCTAGTTCATTATTTTAATTTTTCTGATATTAAGTTAAATTTCTCATTTATATATAGTAGTTAAAATATAGTACAAATGAATCATTGTAATTCTCTGTTCTATTTTTTTTAACTAATTTTTTACTTGCTTGACTTATAACAAGATTTTATTCTGTAACTCAGGTTGGCTTTAAAGTTACTATAATCCTCTTGCCTCAGTAATTATTAACATATGGCACATGCTTGTATTTTCTTAAAGTTTTTTTTCTAGATACACATGCCTTTATGAAGCAGTATGGTGTTTTAAAATGAGTTTCTCATTTAATCTTTACTATTTTTCTTTTCTCCCTTATTCTCCCCTTTTTATTTTCTTCTCTCTTTACTTTTCCTCTTTACATTTTAGGGGTAGGAGTTTCTATTTATCTGTCTCCTCCTAAAGCTTATGGTAGAGGGTCAAAGTTAGAAATAGTTCTTGAAGTTTCTGTATGGTGTAATTTTTTTTCTGTGACTGCTCTGCATTGGTGACTGCAGCACCCTTTGTCTCAGTGTCCTCTGTTCTTGATGATCCCTCATGGCTCAGCATGTTTGTCATTTCTGGAAGAGATGCTTGGTGTTTAGTCAATATAGCTGGATAACAAAACTTACATTAATACTTCCATTCCAGGCTTAGTGTCACTAGCATGGGTGGGCGTGTTTACATCTTGTTTAACATTGTAATTTATGTTTATTTACAGGGTAAAAACAGCGAAATAGTCCTTGGAATTACATACAGTATGTTTTTAACTGGTAACTTTTTGGTTTTATTATAGTTACCACCTTAAATAAAAATGGTAGAGAATTATAAAAAGATAACATTGGGGCTAGAGAGATGGCTCAGCCATTAAGAGCAACACTTTCAGAGGCCAAGAGTTTTGTTCTCAATACCCATTGCAGGAGGCTCACAACGCCTTCACCTCTGGCCTCAGGACTTGGTGTTTCTGGACTCCCAGAGTACCCACTCGTGTCATGCAGTCACACACACACAAACTCACCTTTAGTTCAGGTAAAATGCCTATCCCTTAATATTGTGTGAGAAATAAATGGGTATTATAAATGTATTATGCTTCTCTTTTTTAATTAATTTATTCTTGTTACATCTCAATGGTTATTCCATCCCTTGTATCCTCCCATTCTTCCCTCCCTCCCATTTTCCCCTTATTCCCCTCCCCTATGACTGTTCCTGAGGGGGATTACCTCCCCCTGTATATGCTCATAGGGTATCAAGTCTCTTCTTGGTAACCTGCTATCCTTCCTCTGAGTGCCACCAGGTCTCCCCCTCCAAGGGACATGGTCAAATGTAAGGCACCAGAGTTCGTGTGAAAGTCATATCCCACTCTCCACTCAACTGTGGAGAATGTTCTGACCGTTGGCTAGATCTGGGTAGGGGTTTAAAGTTTACCGCCTGTATTGTCCTTGACTGGTGCCTTAGTTTGAGTGGGACCCCTGGGCCCAAATCTGCCTATCATAATGTTCTACTTGTAGGTTTCTAGGACCCTCTGGATCCTTCTACTTTGCTATTCTCCCAAGCTTCTCTCATCTAGAGTCCCAATAGGATGTCCTCCCCTCTGTCCCAGTTTTCTGGTAAGTGAAGGCTTTCGTTCCTCTAAAATCGGGAACAAGGCAAGGCTGCCCACTCTCTCCATATCTCTTCAATATAGTACTCGAAGTTCTAGCCAGAGCAATAAGACAACAAAAAGAGATCAAGGGTGTCCAAATGGGAAAACAGGAAGTAACATTATCCCTATTTGCAGATGATATGATAGTGTACATAAGTGACCCTCAAAATTCCACCCAGAGAACTCCTACAGCTGATAAACACCTTCAGCAAATTGGCTGGATACAAAATTAACTCAAAAAGTCTGTATCCTTCCTATACACAAATGACAAGCTTGCAGAGTAAGAAATTAGGAAAACCACACCTTTCGCATTAGCCACAAGCAATATAAAATACTTAGGAGTATTATGCTCCTTGCTATGAACTTGTATTAAGTGGTATTTATTTAGGGCAGGTTTCACCAGCCTTCATTTTAAGTAGTCCTTGTATCCCAGCTGTACTCACATGACCCACTGTCAGTTTGGAACACTCAGTACCTCTGTTGAGTTTCTGTCTTGGACTACTTTTGGAAAGGGTTGTGTCAGAACTCTTTTTTTTTTTTACACATTTTTATTGAAAAAGAAAATAATTCATATTATATCTCGTTTGTTATCCCATCCCATGCATCCTCCATTCCTCCCTCCCTCCTGCTTTCACCCGATTCCCCTTCCCTATGACTGTGACTGAGGGGGACCTCCTCCCCCTGAATATGATGCTAGGGTATCAAGTCTCTTCTTGGTAGTGTGCTATCTTTCCTCCAAGTGCCATTGGGCCTCCCCAACAAGGGGACATGGCCAAATATGGAGCACCAGAGATCATGTGAAAGCCAGTCCCCAGTCTCCACCCAACTGTGGAGAATGTTCTGTCCCTTGGCTAGATCTGGGTAGGGGTTTGATGATGACTGCACGTATTGTCCTTGGTTGGCGCCTTAGATCGAGCAGAACTCTTACTGTCATGCATGTGGCTGTCCCCAGCAAAAGCACCTCTATTGCTCAAGGCATGGCTTTATATTTTCCTTTCGTAAGTATAGTGGCCGCAGAAGGGAATCAGAAAGCAGAGGATTAACAGAACAATCCTGGGAAAGATTGGTTCTCCCAGAATTCATACGCCAAGCTCGTGCATAGGAACTGCCTTGGGACTCACACCTCTCAGTCCTTTCTCTTTGTCAACTCTAAGAGCTAGTTCAGATCCTATATATTTATATATGTATATGTGTACACACACACACACACACACACACACACATATACACACACACAAAGACAGATACACACATTTTGTTTCCTAGAATTCAGTCCCATCCACCTCCAGTCACTCTGTCTTCCTGTCTTTTCTCTACTCCTACCCTTTTCCTGCTCCTCCTCCGCCCCGCTCTCTGTGTGTGTGCATGCATATGAGTGAAGGGCCACATGTGCATGTGTGTGCACATGTGTGTGCACATGTGTGTGTATGCATATACATGTAGAGATCAGAGGACTGGCTTGGGCATCATTTTTCAGGTGCTTTATACCTTTCTGCATAGTTAGAGCCTCAGTGTCTTATCTCTCAGTTTATTTTCAAAGTGAGATATATCTAGCGTGCAGTGCAGGGTGCCTTTAAGTTGTTTTTCTTTATGTTGTAGCTTTTTAAAAATGTCCATGTTGACGTTGACATTTTCTGCTTTTAGTACATATTTGTGTAAGGCACAATTATGTATATTATAAAAAGCTCTCATTTTGAGAGCTCTCTATGAAAATAAAGAGCCGTAGACAAAAAGCTACTATGTAAATGTGAACTAGTTCCGGCACTGTGGAGGTTGAGGCAGGAGGGTCTTTATGAGTTCAAGACCAGCCAAGTCCACCTAGTGAGTTCCTGTCTAGCCAAGGCTATATACTGAAACCCTGTTTCAAATTTTGTCTCATCTTGTGGGCATTTGCACTTGAATGGTCTTTTGCTTATATAGTTTTTCCAATTTTATGTCTTAGGAGGTAGGTGTGTGTGTGTGTGTGTGTGCGCGTGTGTGTGTGTGCGCGTGTGTGTGTGTGCGCGCGTGTGCGTGCGCACGTTTCTCATGCTTTTGTTTTCTTTCTTGCTAGTTTGTTGATTTTGTTTTATTGTTTGTCTTTTTATTGTCCTATTTGTTTTAAGAAGGCATGAGGTTGGCAGGGTAAGGAGGTTGGGAGGAGATGAGGGAGGAGAAACTATGAGCAATATATATATATATATATATATATATATACATACACATACATACATATATATATATAACATGAAAACAATATATTACATGAAAATGTTTTTTAATTTAAAAGGACAAAAACAATCAGCTAGTAAATCTCAATGTTTTCCAATTGTAAACTTTAAGTAGATAACACCAGATTTTTTCAAAATCAGTTATTTGTTTTTAATGAAAATTCTCTTTTATGTGAGTTTATCAATTATATTTGATGTAGGTTTCATAAGAAGGGTTTATAAAAATGTTTTCATACAGAGATGTCCTGCCTAGGACCACAGCACACTCCTGTGTCTCCTCCTCTCCGTTCCCACCCAGCCCTCCAGCCAAAGTTACATTTTCATATCCTGTGGGCGTGTATGATTTTGTGTGTTTATATAAAATCTACGGTGCACAAATGAGAGGAGAACACCTGCTATCTATCCTCTCAGTTACTCATTTCATTTCTTTGATATCCGTTACATCCATTTTCTCTCAAATGACTGAATTCTGTTTTTCTTTATGGCTGAAGAAGACTCCATCATCTGTTTATGCCACATATCCTGTATCTAGCCGACGCAGATGTCTAGGCTCATTCTGTGTCTTGGCTAGTGGGAGTACTGCAGCAGGACACACGGCGTGCAGGAATCTCTGTGATTTGCACCTTTAGAGTCCCCTTTTCTATGCCTGAGAGTAGCACAAGTGGCTCATATGTTTTCAGCTTTATGAGAAAAGTCCATTCTAATTTCCATAGTGACTGTACCAATTTGCATTTTCCCCATCATTATATACAGATTCCCCCTTTCCATCCTAAATGTATGGAAAAATGTTCAACATCCATAGTCATCAGGAAAGTGCAAATAAAACAGCTTTCAGATTCAGTCTTCACCAGTGGAAATGGCTATTATTAATGCATATCAGTACGAATCAAAGAACTTAATAGCAGTATAACAGTTGGTAGATAGATACGCAAATTCAATTAACATATCATATGTTCAATAATTTATTCAAACTTTTGAGGAAGATTTCATTTTTGAAATAAATAGGTGAAATATTTATTTTACCAAAGGAAAACACAAACATATTTATTTTTGTGTTTTAAGATTTATTTATTTGTTATTAGGTATACAGTAGTTCACCTTTATGTCAGATTAGGGCACTAGATCTCAGTGTAGATGGTTGTGAGCCACCATGTGGTTACTGGGAATTGAACTCTCAGGACCTTTGGAAGAGCAGCCAGTGCTCTTAACCTCTGAGTCATCTCTCCAGCACCCCTTTTTTATTAATAATTTTTTTTCACTTTTTACATATACATTTATATTATTACACATGTATACAATAAACTACCTACAGCAAGAAGAACCACAAAACAATCAGCAATTATATAAATGTTACATTCATAGTGTTTTGGCTATTTGTATTTGGCAATCTTGAAGAAAACATCTCTTCTATCTTGGTGAGTCTAAAATTCTGAATGCAAATCTCTATCATATCCTGTCATTATCAACTTAAAACATCTATCTAGACCTCAAAACATCTTAACCCCTAAACAACTAAGCTTAATTGTAAAACTAAACTATCAGAGACTTGAAAAGGAATAAAATTAATTAAAACAGAGGGTGCAGGTTAGCAGCTTCCTAAATGAGAAGATGACAGACAGTTTGCTACCTTAACAGTCACCCAAACTCTCACAAAGTCATATTAAAGGAGAAAGCTCTGGCTGCTGATTGGCAGGCCGGGTGTTTGAGACAGTATCTAGCTACACAGACTACACTAGCCTGAAACAGATTTGTAGCCCACATTGGCCTCCACAGTGTTGGAATTATAGCTGGAACCATTATCACATGATTACGTGTCTTATTTTTCATGCTTAGTTTTGTCCCCATCCCCCCTCCCCCTGCCTTTATGTTTTATTTCGTATATTTTATTTGTTCTATCTTGAGTGCTTTCTTCTTGGTGAATACTTGCTTATCCTTCAGCTCTCTCTCATAAGTTTTTTTTTCTCTTTTCCTATATGCAGTATTTATGCCTCACTGAGGACTTTTGATGTTGTTATTTTTATCTCCTACAGTAAAGCTGTGGTTGTTTACTTGGTTGCACTCAGGTGCTGGAAGAAAGGGACTGCTCACCATGTGCTCTCCTACAGCAAATCGCGTGCAGAGTAAATGTAGGAAGCTGCTCCTCTGTGCAGACAGGGCTCTCATCGTTTTGTTATTTAGACTTGGGAAAACTCTCCTCGAATAACCTACGTTTTTTGATGAAGCAGTTGTGATATAGAATTTTATATAACTTGTCCAGTTATGAAGATTTCAGATCTAAGATTTAAATTCAAGCTATCTGGCTGTAGATTTTGTGCTTTTATGTACTGATTTAATTATGGTTATAGATAAAGCTGAATCGATTATTTTTCATTCTTTTGCTTCTTTTTGTTTACACTACTTTTGTTTTACATTTAGCTATAGTTACCCATTTATAGTTTTGAATATAATTATTTATTTAACCACGAGACCTTTCTAAGGTAAATAAATGACTGTTGTTTTGTATGTTTTTAATCACATTATGATTTTTTAAAGTTTTAAAATTCAGACCCATTTATTGTTTTAGTTCTGTCAGTTTTATTGAACACAGGTACCAAGACATGTTTTACTTAATTTAATACACACACACACACACACACACACACACACACACTCACACACACAGATACTATGTATTGCTGGCTTTGTTAATGGACCTACCTTGCCTTTTTGTATAGTGTTTGGCCATTTATATAGGAATTTGGTGGTTTAAAAAATATTAATAGGTACTCTAGTAAGTAATAAAGTAATAAAACATTGGGCAAGTGTGTGCAAACTTGAGCCTCATTAGTATTGATCTATTTTTAAAAATATTTTCTTAAGCATTTTAAAGCAAGCTTTTATTATGAGAAACCTAAAGGGTTTGAACCTATTTTAATCTTTAAATCATTTAATATTATTGGGGACTGCAGTTTGTGGAGATAAGGCCCCAGAACACATTGCACCTAGTCCATTAAAAGAAGAAGAAATGGGAGAGATACTTTGATAAGTGTCCTGCCTGTTTTAACCTTGAATGCTATTATGGGGTGGGCTGGAAAGGGGGGATGGTGCTATATCTGTTTCATTGGCTTAGACTTTTTCCTGCTGAGAGAAATCAATACTTTGAGGCGTTGCATGACAGAGAAATCGCTTCAGAATTAAAGGTGGCTGTCACACGTTATCATTGGTTGACTTTTGTTTGCCGTTGAGGTTTTGAAGCTTTCATTTTTCTTAGTCTTTTTCAGGAGTCTAAGATTTCTATAGATAGCATTTTTTTTTTTTTTTAAATTCAGACTTCATCTGGGGCAAGTGATAAAGCACAGAGCCCTCCAAAGTGAAATAGTGAGAAACTTCTTTATTTGTTGAACTTTATGTGGTTTTCCTTTTCAATAGTTTCCAGTAAATTTATAGTGGGAGTGATTTTGAGACAATTGAGAAGTAATCATCTGAAAAGTGTTTGTCAGGAGCCATGCTTCCCTAATTAAAATTCCAGTGATCTATGTATGAATATTCTGACATGGAGTAAAATCTTGTAAACCCACCAACTGTACAAAAGAGTGGTCCAAAGGTATTCTTTTTATTTCCTGTTTTCTGTTTTCTGTCTAAAGGCAAATCTCTCTCTCTCTCTCTGGAGTTTTCTGTTTGTTTGTTTGTTTGTTTGTTTATGACAGGTTTAATTGTGTGTAGCCTTGGCTGTCCTAGACCTCACTCTATGTAGACCAGGATAGCCTCAAACTCACCAAGATATACCTGCCTCTGCCTCATGAGTGCTGGTACTAATGGCATGTGCTGTCACCCACCGGCTGCAAATAAGTTTTTTAGTATGTACTGTTAACATACAATGCTAAATTACGAAAAGGCTTCTGTTATATTTTGAGGCAGTTCTGGTTTCAAATTTTTAAATGTTTTTTATAATAGTTTGGGGAATTAGTTACCCTGTATCAAATAAAACATGCTAGCCTAGAAACCTAAGGCTTGAAAGTTTGTGCATTTCTGTGTTTTTCTTGATGTTAAAGGGGAGTGCTTGTGAGGCCTCTTGTTTTGCAGTTAAGTTAGAGCTCTTCCGCAGTAACATAACGCCAGCTCAGTGGGAATGGGCCCCTGTAGTCTTACAGAGACCTTATGTGCCAGGGTGGGTTGGTACCCCTTGGGGGCCTCCCCTTCTCTGAGAAGGGGGAATGAGTGGAGGGGTGCATGAGGGTAGGGGAAGGAGGGGGCTGGGACCAGGCTGTAAAGTGATTGAATAAATTTAAAAAAGAAAGAAAGAAAAAGATAACCACAGCTCTACACCTTAGTCTCTTTCTCTTACTGTTCTCCTCTCCTCTTCCTTCCTTTTAAATATTTGTTGGATATTATTTCTGTAGAATGTGTTGAGCTGTACCGCCCTTCTGTTGTTCTTGTTTTTAAGTGGGGTCTTCTGTGTAGCCCTAGCTGTCTGGAAGTCACTGTGGACCCCAGCTGGCCTCAGCATGGCCACAGTCCTGCAGCTTCTGTGTCTAGATCACTGGGTCACTGGGATCACAGGCCCAGCTATTAGGCCTGGCTCCCATTTTTTGATATTAATAAATTATGGATTTTTCTCCTCTTGTTTTTGAACATGCCGGCCATATGTTATAATGATCTTGCAGTTGTTGTTGGAGAACCAACCTGTACTTTTGTTGAGTTTTCTCTACGAAAAAAATCCTTTAGAGTTTTTAATAATTGCATCCTTTTGTTAGTTATTATCTTTAACAGAATTTAGGTTATTTATTTTTAATAGATGTTTATATTGCTAATCCCAACGCTTTACTTTTCTAATATAGTTAAGGCTATAAGTTTTCCTTTAAGTTCTACTGTAACTGATTTTACTTGTTTTTCTAATTTTCCTTATGTCTTACTCATTGATCTGTAAATAATTCTCAGGTGAGTTTCTTAATTTTGTGGGAACCTTTAAAAAGAATATTCTTTCACTTTAGACTCTCAATCATTTACAAAACTCAAAACACAATTTCTTTTGGTGGAGGGCTATTTTGAAACATGTACTAGGCACTTTTTTGGTAGTCATGTACTTTTAGGGGTTGAGGGTAGAGTATATAAAAAGTGTCTTCTACAAAAATAATCCAGTGGTTGTTTAGAAGAAGCTATCTAGATTATTTCTAGCTCTAAATTCTGAAGCAATAGGCATCTAAGTGAGTGTATTGATGAGTTACTAGAGATTTTTCTAAATTGCAGTAAATCGGCGATTATCTTAGAACATTTGAGACTACATGTAACTGGATCTAGAAAAGCTTCCTAGTGGTTATGATAAGGATGGTCAATGTTGGAAGATCTCCGTATAAGTAAAGATGACATTTATGGCAATAATGTGGCCTCAAATTTTGAATTAACAGTTGGGTCAGCTATGAGAAATTGAACGGTAGCGCTGGTTCATAATAGTAGATGATACGGGAAATGGATGCTTTGAATAGAACATTTGACAAAACTTTGATAAATATGCAATAATTTCATAATAGACAAAGCCATGAAGGAAAACACTAAGGTATCAAAAGAGGATGTCCATTCAGTTTGGGGATTAAGTGACTTCATTTTCAGGCTTCTCCTCTCTAAACTTCAATCCAAAGGGCAGATAGCAAAATAGAACAAAGTCATGAAGGCCACATGAAAACCGTAAAGTCAATGTTGTTTCTGTTTCTTCACTCAGAGCAGTGGTTCTCAAACTGTGGGTCACAACCCGTTTGGGGGTCGCATATCAGATATTTACATTGCGGTTTATAACAGTAGCAAAATTGCAGTTAGTAAGTAGCAGCAAAGTAATTTATGGTTGGGGTCACCACAATATGAGGTGAATTAAAGGGTCACAGCACCAGAAAAGTTGTGAACCACTGATTTAGGGAGTCTGTTTAGACACATTGTAAGCAGCCATTCTAAGTTGTTTTCCTGTTTAGTTATAACTTTACTTATTTACTATAAATAAATTAATTCTGAGAAGCAAGTTTACTTTATTTTTCTTTATTAGTTGCACAGTAACAAATGTTAAGCTTCTTTAATAGTCATCAAACACAAATTGAATCATTTTGCTTTCAAGGCCGTTTCTCTTGTTTTCACATTCAGACACTTTTGTACTATTGTTGTGATATTGCATTATTTAGGTTATGTGACATTAAGTCCAGAAAGTCAGAGGTGATGTGAAGTAAAATGTCCCATTTAAACTAATACTGAGAAATAATTTTAGAGCCACCCTTTATGTCTTAGGCCCTAGATTTTAGTGCCACTTTAACTCTAGGATAAAGTCTCTGGGGTACCTCCATTCAACCTTCAAATGCAGATACATGTATTCTGCCTATCCCCTAATGTGTGTCACTCAGGTATTCCTCATATGTACCTGACTGAGTAATAGAAATTATTATTAGTGTTTGATGAGATCATCTTCAGTTTACACTATTAAGATATTTGTAAGAACAGAGACAAGATCATTATATCTTTTAGAAACATTCTTATTTGGTTTCCTTTTATCATGTTTTAAGGTCAAATGTGACTGTAATGTTCTACAAGGAGACAGAGATTGATAATCAGGAAAGAATGGTCCTTTAATGTGATTTATATCTATAGATTTTATGTCAGATATGAAAAGTTGCCTTTTAAATTGTAAAGTAAGATCCATTAAAGAACACTTTAAACCGTTTTACTATTTAGCTTACCTTGAGTCCTTTTTATTTAGAAATGCCTTTTCAGCAAACTTGATAGGCTAGCAAATGTTTATTGTTCAACTATTTGTAAGAAACAGAAATAGTCTCTTTGGTAAGGTCTTGCTGTAAGTACAGACACATTTAGTAGTGTTTAGTATAAAGACATGCAGTGTTTCATGGGGGTATAGAGACCATTGATTTTTCTAACTTCCACCAATAATTTGAATCTCCTCTCATTAGCTAAGTTAGAAAAGGGCGTACTTTGGCTGTGGTAAGCAATACGGGCTGCAATGTGTATAAAGATCTCCGCATCCTTTGCACTGTTCCTTTATCTGTAGGTTGGCTTCTTTGCTCTTGTGTGACTCTCTGTGTGAATTTTACCATTAGGTGAAATTTTGTTACAGTGTCGTAATACCCTTTATTTAAGCTGTTGTCCAGATATTAAAACATTTTTTTCTTTCTGTTTGTTCAAATCTGTTTGTTCACTTTGTGGCTTTTTAAATCATAATCCATTAACAGATAAATTAAGTGTGATATTTGCATTTGGTTTGCTTTAACCTAGTCCATAATATATCTTATATTCTCTACATTAGCACTTATATAATATAACATAATTTATTTTTATCTGTATTTTAATATTTATTTTATTAATTCCATAAGAATACAAAAAAAGCAGTAAATAGTTAAAATTGAATATTTTATTAACAAGGTAATTATTTGTTTTTTCATTCAGATATTGTGGTACTCACGTTGTGATGTTAATAACTAGTTTATATTAGCCGTGTGTGGTGGCACACACCTTTAATCTCAGCATTTGGGAGGCAGAGGCAGGTGGATCGCTGTGAGTTCCAGGCTAGCCTGGTCTACCAAGCGAGTCCAGGACAGCCAAGGCTACACAGAGAAACCCTGTCTTGAAAAACAAAACAAACAAACAAACAAAAAAACCCAAAACTAGTTTATATGATAAAGTTGAAAAATGGAGTGATGTGATGTAGGAGATAAAATCAAATGGATGTGTGTCTTTAAGCTTATACTCAAGTGATGTCTAGGACACTCACCCTCCACCCATGTGTGAATTCTTTTCTTGCTCTTCCCAACTAGTCCCACTTCCACGTTTATGTACTGCTCACTTCTCTCTCTCCCAGTGGATTTCAGTGAAGACTGTTTACAGGAGCATGGACATCCTTTTAATAGTCATACCAAAGAAGAAAATGTCCTTCCCTTTTCCAGCCACCATTAGTCATCTGTAAACCCTCAGGAAAGGGCTCAGCCCTGTGAATTACTCCCTATGTAACAAGATGTTGAAGGACACAGTCTTACCCAGGTAACCACAGCTGCGGAGTTCAGTGTCAGCCATGTTCATAGTAGTAGACTAATCGTAATAGCCAGAACCTGGAAACAACCTAGGTGTCCCTCAGTCGAAGAATGGATAAAGAAATTGTGGTACAGTTATGTTATGGAATACTACTCAGCAATTAAAAAGAAGGAAATCCTGAAATTTGCAGGCAAATGAATGGAACTAGAAATGATCATCCTGAGTGAGTTAACCTAGACCCAGAAAGATACACATGGTATACATTCACTTATAATTGGATACTAGCCCAGCAGGCATGCCCCATGATAGTCTTCACTTAGCAGGAGATTGGGATAGATCCTGGGACTTCCTATTGGGACTCCAGGTGAGAGAGGTAAGGAAGAATGGGGAAATAAAAGGATCCAGAGGGTCCTAGAAACCTACAAGACCATCAAGGCTGGTGAATCTGGACCCAGTGGGTTCTGCTCACCAACCAAGGACAATGCATGCAGTAGACCTAGAACCCTGGTCCAGAAGTAGCCAATGGACAGCACATTCTCCATAGTTGTGTGGAGAGCAGGGACTGACTCTGACATGAACTCTGGTGACCTCTATTTGACCACTCCCCCTTGATGGGGAGACCTAATGACACTCAGAGGAAGGGTAAGCAAGCTACCAGGATGAGACCTGATAGGCTGTAATCATATGGGCGCGGGGGAGGGGCGAAGGTCCCCTTCTGTCACAGACCTAGGGGAGGAGAATAGGATGAAAGAGGGAGGGAGGGGAAACAGGAAGATACAAGTGAGGGGATAACAGTTGAGGTGTGATCTGAATAAACTACTTAAAAAATAAACAAACAAACAGTCATGTCAGCCTAGAGAGCAGAGTCCCAGGGCACTCCACCACTTCATCTGGCTCTTACACGCTCTCTGCTCTTTCTTCTGTGATGCCCACGAAGCCTTTGAGGGGATGATGATACAGATGTCCTCTTTATATGGCTAAGCTCCCAGCAGTCAAATGTTCTTCAGTGGTAGATTCTTGGAATTAATAAAATGCTCCCGTTTAGCAAGTTTAAACGTAAAGAGGAAGTTTAAATCCAGAGAGAGGGGGAGAGAGAGAGGGAGAGAGGGAGAGGGAGATATTAGAGAATTGGCCTGCACTATCAAGAAGTATTAGCCAGATAATAGGGCAGTCTGGTGTATTCTGATTCATAGTGACTTTTTTTCTATTCTCACTCAGAATTCTACACTTTATTACAATTTAAATAAGTGCTAAAAATAATTCTACCTGCATTTTTTCTTGTGTCAGACTGTATTGATTCTGTTCTTCTTGTGTGCTTCTGCTTTAAGGTTCACTTCATTCATTCCCATGAATAACACCTCCTCAAAATCATCCACTGTTAAATTCAAACTTCAATTCCTTATAACATGCTGTATTACACACAGTTTTTATTTTTTTCTTTATGCAGTGCCTATCCTCTTATACATTTGAGTTGCTTTTGCTTGAAGGAATAGAACCATACATGTGCTAGATCTTAAAGAAAGTCTTTCAAATAAAATAACTAAATGAACGTCATTCTTTTAAAATATAATATTTTATTAATTTTTTGAGAATTTCTTAGAATGTATTTTGATCATATTCATTCTTCATTCCAACTGATTTACCCCTAACCTCCACCTGCTCCCAAATTTGTATTCTTCTCTTCCTAAGGAGCTCATGGAGTCCGTTTTGTGGGGCTTATATATTCATCATTGTGAGGTAGTCCACTGGCTTACCATCCATGCACTTGAAGACACATCCTTAAACAAAACCGACACTCTTCCTCAGAAGCTATCAACTGTCAGTACTTCAGGAGTTACGAGCTCTCCCCCAGTCAGTGGTAGACAGTAGACACCCTTGGTCTTGTGCAGGCCTTGGTTCAGGCACCCACAGCTGCTGTGACACCATGAGTGTAGCTCTTCTGACATGTCCAGAAGACACTGCTTTACTCCAGTCCTGCCTGACCTCTGTCTCTTACAGTTTTTTAACTTCCGCTTCTGCTAATGGTCTCAGAGCCTTGAGTTGGGGTGGGTATGACATGAATTGTGGCTGAGTACTCCACTAACACTTCTTGTCAGTACCTTGCTCAGTTGTGAGTTTCCACATTAACCACTGTCATTGCACAAAGGAACTTCTCTGAGGTCTGAGACCTGGATAACTTTAAGTAAGCGGATAGGAATTTAGAGGGCGGTTTCACTAATGCGTTTAGCAGGGTAATAGGAGTAGCTTCACCCCTGAATTCTGTAAACTCACTCAGTCATGGCTTCTGGGCCATATTTACACTATCGGGTGTGTGTTTCCTTCTCTGGAGCAGGCCTTAAATCCAATCAGAAAACGGTACTTATTCAAATAACATTTGTGACTCTTACATCAATGGATAGGTCTCGTCACACTGAAGTTTATTGTAGTTCAAGATCAGTAAGGCTGTTGTTGGCTTTTATCTCCTAGGCGGCTACACAGCAGCTTTTGTTACTAGGAAGGCTAGCCAGTAGAAAGGCCTTCTGCTCAGTGCCAACTTGATTTCTCTGTCATGTAATCAAAGTAGGCATTAGGGCCTTAAGTTCAGTAGCAATAGCCTGTGTTGTTTTAGACGTCTCTAAGCAACCCATGAGTGACTAACAACTTACCTGTGAGTGGCCTTTTTATTTGGTTCTTGATGGCTTTGGGGAGTTAACTCCATAATCAAGTACTAAGTACTGAGTGTGTGTGTGTGTGTGTGTGTGTGTGTGTGTAAACTCATACAGCTTTCAAATATCCTTAATGTTAGTTACTTCTCCCCAACCCCTTCTTTACTCTCTTCTCCCTTCCTTCCCCTCCATAAACATCCTCTCCCTTTCCCCTGTGTTAGGTCACATTTTAGGATTCAAATATCTTAGTTTATGATTCCATCTTGAAAAAGCTTTTTTCCTGCATTTGCCATAGTCTGTAACTTTTGGCTTTATCTTCCGGTCCCCTGACTCCTGCCCTGTCGGATAGAGAATGCTCTACGCTTCCAGAGGAGGAGGCAGAAGAGGAAGATGGGGAGAGGGAGGAGGGGAAAGAAGGGGAAGAGCAGGAACAAACTATCCAACCAAACTCTGAGCTCTGTATTTTGTGCAGTGATTACACCAGGTGACCTGAGGCTAATTTGTCAGTGTGATGTGATCATTACCTGAGTGGCTTTGGGCAGTCAGGACCTTTTTCTGTTGCTTGGGCTGTAGCGGGAGTTGGATATAAGTACAGTCTATCCGGACACATACTGTCCATTGAATAGGAGAGGCAGGTAACCATAATGTGTATGTGTTATAAATGAGATAGCAGCTTATTTGGCAGTCATATGCAGGCTGCTTTCCCAAGGGGGTGTGCGTTGTGTGTATATGTGCATGTATTTTAATTGGAAGTTGAAGCCGTGAGTTTGTAGAGCCTGAAGCAGATCAAGTTTATATATCACTGCTCATTCTTCTGATAATGATCACAAAAAACATCATAAATGTAACACTAGAAGTGACCGAACTCTAAGAGAAAATAAGCATTTTGGGAACTAGAAGTGTGCCCTATTATTGCTAATGAAGTCTAAGATGTTTTGGAAATTTCCTGTGTAAGATAGTACTTCTCAGACTTTGACCTGCTTACCCTCAGCGTGGGCAGATTAAAGCCCAGCTACCACCTAAGTATTTTGGGAATGGGACCTAATTCTGCATTTTTAATCTCACAGAAGATTATTTTGCTACAGGTTCATTTTATAGGTAGAATTAAGAGACCAAAGGTTTCTTTTTCAAAGTTTTGAGAAGTTGCTGGGTTTACTGTTTTAAGCTTAAAAAAACAAAACAAAATAAAAACAAAACAAACAAACAACAACAACAACAAAAACAACCATAACAAAAATACCTCACAGAGACTGAACTGCCAACTAGGGGGCCTGCACGGGTCTGACCTAGGCTCTCTGCTTATGTTACACTTGTGTGTCTTGGTCTTCTTGTGGGACTTTTAACAGTGGGAGCAGGGGCTTTCCCTAACTCTTTTACCTGCTTTTGGAACTCCTTTCCCTCTACTGGGTTTCCTTGTGCAGCCTTCAGATGAGGGGAGGTGCCTAGAGTTACCGCAACTTGATATGCCACATTTGGTTGGTATTCATAGGAGGCCTGCCTTTTTCTGAAAAGAAATGGAGGAGGAACAGATGGGAATTGGGGTGTGCCTTGGGCTTGGGGTGGCTGGGAGGAGAGGAAGGAGGGGAACCTATGGTTGGCATGTAACATATGAGAGAAGAATACATTTTTAAAAATTAAAAACAAACGAAAAAACAAAACTGACCCTCTTACCCTGGCCTTTGTAGTGACCTCATTGCTTGCCTCTTCAGTTCCTTATCTGGTCCATCAGAACCCGCTCTTTTGGAGCTGTCATGATCATTTTAACATGTGAATTGGTCCCTTACCATACTGCTTAAAAATTTCCAGGGTATTTGAATAATATCTAAGCTCGCTCTAACTATCTAGTACAAATACTACCTCCAAAGTAATTTCATAGCAGTATTTCTACTTAGTCCGTAGACTTCTGCAACCTCATTTCATTCTGGCTGTAATCCAGTCCCAGATTCCATGTGTCTGCTTAACTGTTAATACCTTCTGAGTATATCTTATTATTGACTTTAGTAAGCTAAATTAATAAATGTTTAACGAATGATATAAGTAAACTTATCATTAAAGTTATGATTGGTTTGATTCATTCTAAAAATTGTTTCATGATACATTTTTTGTGTTTTTCACCCACATTTTTTTCAACATAATATTTTTATTGATTATTTGTCAATTTCACACAAGGTACCTAGATCATACTTACTTTCTTTTACTGCCAGGTCCACCTTCCTACCCTTGTAGCCTCCCCACCCCCACCCCCCCGCAAAGAAATATATATGGACACATTTTATAGTCAATTAATTAACCTTTCTCCTTTTTCCTCCATTCCAGTCATTGTGTGCTCAATACTCCGCAGACAAACGAGAAGAGGAGAAGATGTGTGATCATTTGATAAGAGCAGCTAAATACCGAGACCATGTGACAGCAACTCAGTTAATCCAGAAAATTATCAACCTTCTCACAGACAAGCACGGAGCCTGGGGGAGTTCTGGAGTGAGGTAAAGGAGCGCCTTTCGTGGGCCTCATTCTCTGTAGTGGCTTGGGTTTCAATAAGTGGTTCTGAGTGTGATCAAGGTAAGTTTAACTCATAGGAAGAGAAAAATGTATGTGGGTATCTTTATGGACCTTTTTAGGTACTAGTTCCTTCAAATTATTTTTAAAGAGAGTTTGTTCATCCTTACTCACTTTACATTGAATTGGTTAGATAAACAAATGTTGTACTATTTTATTGACTGCGCTTCCTAGAATCTCCTGAAATAAATTTTAATTTATATTTTACATATGTTTTTCACAGATATAGACTCTGATTTAGAACTCTTGTAAATGATTCTTACAATTTTGGTAGTTAATTCAAAAAATTTGAAATGAAGGCCACCTGTAAATTGTTTTCAAGTATTCAGTAACATAGAAGCGGTGTATAACTTTTCATTTCAGGTATTGAGGTCAACTTTCTGAGGCGAAATATACCAGATTTATCATAGAAGTCTGTTTGTCTGTAGGTTTCTCTGTCAACCCTAGTTGATGGTCTATGAGATAATGGTCATCAAATGACTGGAATGGGAAGTGATTGTTGATCCCTAATAACATCTAAAGGTGCAGCTCTCCCGTCCCCTAGCACTGCGTGTGTGTGTGTATGTGTGTGCGTGTGCGTGTGTGTGGGTGTGTCCACAAAGGTCAGAAATGCAGCTCTCCCATCCCCTAGCACTGCGTGTGTGTGTGTGTGTGTGTGTGTGTGTGTGTGTGTGTCCACAAAGGTCAGAAATGCAGCTCTCCCGTCCCCTAGCACTGCGTGTGCGTGTGTGTGTTTGTGGGTGTGTCCACAAAGGTCAGAAATGCAGCTCTCCCATCCCCTAGCACTGCGTGTGTGTGTGTGTGTGTGTGTGTGTGTGTGTGTGTGTGTGTGTGTGTATGTCCACAAAGGTCAGAACGTTTAGGGATACTCTCATGCTGCATAATGTTAAGGTCATCTTCATACCACGTACTGAGCAAATTAGGATGCTCCTTTGAGGTACATGGTACTTAGTGGGAACTAAATGTGTATTTCTTACCTTTTTAGGTTTTTGAAAGAAACTAATTTTGGTAGCTTTATACTGTTT